>NC_056744.1:69039911-69327411 GCF_019279795.1 Protopterus annectens | reverse complement strand
ATTGTCTTGCCTTAGAGGCTGTTGTTGGGTGGCACACTGGTGTTGTGACCTATGTGTCACTGCTTGTGACTGGTGTTTGTTTGCATTTCAGCTATGTGTCACTGCTTGTGACTGGTGTTTGTTTGCATTTCAGCTTTGGAGGTCCTTGTTGCTTGGGCAGGTTAATGTTAAGGGCCTCTGCATATGTGTGTGTAGTGTTACTATGTGTGGGTGTTGATGGTGTGGGTTTTGAAGGGCTATGTGTTGCTTGAGGTGTAGTGCAGGTGTTAACATTCTCCTCTTGACTGTCTAGCACAATCTTGGCTGGAGAGAGCTTTGCTTCCAGTTTGTCTATGTAAGTGCATCTCTCGCAGGTTGTAGTGTTGGGTGGTAGGAGGAGAGGGTTGTCTGTGTACATGAGACAGTTGCTGCATTGCCCCAGTATGCCCAGATTCACCAGGTGGTCAGGAGAAATCACCGGAAGCTGACCCTTGGACATGCCTGTTTAGGTGCTTTTTTTGTAAAGTACAAGAGATGTTTTCCCTTACCTTTGTGAGGTACTTTGCACTTATAGGCTGTTTAGTGTTTGTGTGTGTGTGTGTGTGTGTGTGTGTGTGTGTGTGTGTGTGTGTGTGTGTGTGTGTGTGTGTGTGTGTGTGTGTTGAGCACCATATGTCAACACCACACCACCAAATGTTTAACTATGTAGCACCACTTGGTTTCAATCTTTATATTTATATTTCACAACCCCACGCCAGCTCCCTATACCTGTTGACCATCTGACTGTTTGCCATGATCTCTCTTTTTTAGGGTGAGAAATGATCCTGCTGTGGCCATCATGCAGTAAACCATCAGGATATTTTTGTTATGCAGCCATAATATCTCCTTACATGCTGCATTGACAGTGAAGGGAGCATACAGTGACAGCAGTGGGGTCTTTCAGTCATTTCCATAAATAATATAGCCTATTTGATCACTGTACCTCTCCTCTTAATCAGGCAGCTCCTGCTGGGTCTTCAGACTGCACTGCAGATTCATTAGCAGAAGACAGCCACTTTGACATGCCCCACAATCTGCCCTCAGCAGAGGTGACCGGATATTACCTCTTCACTCTTTCCACTCCTTGGTTGGCTTCCTCATTACCTGGGAGCACCTGACCCACTACCTGAAACAGGCATAGCTCTCAACTGTCCAAATTTTTGCCTCATGTTTCTGATCTGCTCCTCATATAATGTGTGGTTTTCTGGCAAATCATTGAGGATTGAAGTCACTAAATAATGAGAGAAATTTGAGTTTTAGACCTCATATCCTTCAGAAAATGCACGCTAACACAAAACCTCTTATTCTAGCAACTTTCTGAGTCTATAAGAGCAATGTTTAAAATTTGTCCTTACTTTTGTTCCATTGTTCCCCCATCATTTTTGGCTTTGTCCAGATTTCTTGTGGTAAGAGGTTGAGAGGTATGGAACCAGGTAGGATGGTTTATAGTCAAGGCACCATTCCTGCTATGCCATGCGTCCAGCTTCAAAACCACATGTGCTGATGCTTACTTTAATAACCTTTTAAGTGTATATTGCAGTAACTATTTCCCACATGCTTAGATTTTTAAAGAGCACTAACGGCCAAAGACAACCTTGGAACATATAAAAATTGTTGAAATGTACAGATCACCAAAGTCCAATGCTGATGATCTAGAGTAATTCATACATTTCTTGCATGAAACACAGGAGGGATGAATAATAGTGACTGGGGACTTACATTTACCAGAAACAGACTGGAATGATATTGATTCAACAACATTAGTAAGGAAATTATTCACAATGTATGTTCTTGAGCAGCACTTGTTTCAGATTATTAAAAAAAAAAAAAACTACCAGGGAAAGGAACATACTCGATATAGTTTATCTTCCTAAAGAAATTGTTGGTACTTCATGTCAGTTTTTACCACCATTGATGTGCAGTGACCATGGGGTTATAAAGGTTAATTTGTTGCTAGATAATTCTGCCAAACTGAAATCTAAACCAATGTACAGAAGGTTAATTACAGATTATATGGAAGCAAAATAGTAAAAAATAATGTCTTTCGGCTTTTCCTGGTTAGGGGTCGCCACAGTGGAACTCTGGTCCGCTAATGACTGGAAGTGGATTTTTATTTTGCCGAGTTGCCAGCCCAATGCCCAACCTTCAAAGAAGGCACACCCATTCACGCACACACCTATCTGCATGTCTTTATACATCACTCGACCATGGGGAGGACATGCAGACTCCATGTAAAACTATATGGAGTGATGTGTTCAGTGGAAAAAATGCAGAAGGAATGTGGAAAGTTTTGAAATAGAAATTGTTTGAGTGCAAAAAAATAAAAAAAATGTTTAACATCAGGATCTAGGTATACAATGTCAGGGGGATAAATTTCCATAAGAATTAGATACCTGATTAAGGTGAGATACAAAAAAAAGATAAGTTATGGAAAAGATGTTGAACTACAACTTTGAAAAGTGAAATAAAGAAGCTGGAAAAACAAATTAAACATAGTGTGAGACAAGATCAAGAAAAATGTGAAGAAAATTTATATAATGATATTGAGCATAATAGAAAATCATTTTATAGCTACATAGCATGTGGAAGGATAAAGACATGCAAATTGTTAAACTGTGGGCAGATTCTAAAATTTATTCTCAGACACAACAGATTATAGATATATTTGCAAAATCTTATGCAAAACAGTTTGGTTTCACAAAGGGGTGATAAGTTGTTCTGGTGCTATCCAGGTAACCTCAGATACTGGAATCAAAATAGATTATATTGAAAAGAACTATGCAAACTGGATCCAGACAAAGCACAAGGAGGAGCAGGAATTAGTAATAATAATGACCTCAGAACACTTCAGCAAGAATGTACAGTACCATTATATCTATTATTTACTAGGTCATATAAATATGGGGAGCTTCCTCAAAATTGGAGACAAGCGCTTATTTAATCTATCTGTAAGGGAAAGAGGAGTAGGACATATCCAGAGTCATATAGGCTCTTAAGTCCACTTTCATGTTGTGGAAAAATAATGGAGAAGGTAATACTGGATAAGTTACTGCCAGGACTGGAAATGTTGGGACATGAAACCATATATCAGCATGCATATGTTGAAAATAGATCTGTTACCACCTGTAACATGATATTCTATAGCAATATAATAATAGTTATGAATGAAAAAGTGTGTTGTGATGTCATTTATATAGATTTAACTTCAGCAATTAACAGAGCATACACAAAACGCTGATCGATAAATTGCAACTAGGTATTGATTTACTCCTGATAAGATGGATTGGTACATGGCTTACAAACATGACATGTCAAGTTTCATACAGCAGTTGGACAGATGAAATTCTTGTTACAGTCAGGGTGTCCCACAGGGCTCTGTCCTAACCCCTTACTCATTTAGACTGTAGCTTTCAGGTCTGCCTTTTTCATCTGTGGTGTTCCACAGTCTGTATGCAGATGACCTGAATTTGGGTAAACTGATTACATGTGTTAGGGTATGTCTGCAAAAGAACTTGACTAAATTGATCATCTGGGTGCAGGGGAATAATATGCTGATAAATACATCAAAAACTAAGCATATGAGATTTGAGAGACATAAATTGAAAGGTGAATATTTAATATAGCACACAGTGATTGAAACTGTAGATTAAGGACTTGGGTATATGGGTAGAATTAGCTTTGAGTTGTTCTAATCAATTGGTAAATGATTGTTATAGACCTATAGGTTGTATAAAAAGATTTATAAAATATAACAAATCAGGTTATAAATTCCATTAGACCCAAACTTGGGTATGGAATAACAATATGGAAACCTTATAAGAAAACAAGCATGAGTAAACTGGAAAGAGTACAGCAGAAATATACCAAGGGCATCCATGGATGTGAACATTTATATTATAATGAATGACTAAAACTTCTGAACTTGTACAGTGTCTCATATAGATATTTAATATGAGATCTTATTCAGGTATATCGAGCATTTGGAGACACTATCTCTGGGAATGTTTATGATTATCAAAAAGTACTAGAGAATCATCAGACAACCTCTGTAGAAGGTTCTATAGGAAAGAGAAGTGTATTCATTGGTTCTCTGAGAGAGCAGCTGATGCACAGAATAGACTACCAAACTACATTAAAGCAAGCACTAGTTTATGTATTTTTAAGAACAGACTTGATACTTATTATGGGAAACTGTTTTGGTGCATTGGCAGGCTAGAAGGAGATTAATGCCGGTGCTTGAAATATTTGTATGTATGTATGTAATAATGGTAATTGATCTAATTTTACAGTTAGCGGAGACATCCATACCATATGCTGTTCACATCTTGAACTACTGGTCTTCATATGTGTCAACACTCTGAACAATCACTGAATGTGCAGCCTACGGAAAATGATTAGTATGCCATATACTTCCCTAAACCTGTCTGAAGTCACTGACTATCAGGAATGTAATGCTGTTCCCAAACAGAGCTCTTTAGGGCATTGCTGACCAGACAGGATAAACTGTGCTTCCCTTCATAGCAGACCATACCTATAATACTCTTTGATGTATTGTAACCCCTGGCATGAAGGAACAACACATATAATAACAGATGGCCAGCAGAGACTAACCATATAGGTAACCCCCTGAATTGCAGTGGTCTGGATACAGAGAGACAAGATTAGTATGGCTAACTCCTCTCAGAGACTTGCTATTTTTATAGCATATATCAGTCTCATTATCATACACCATAAAAGTACAACACATCTAGATAAATTGAAGGAACTTACTTTCTGAAATTGAACTCACTCACATTCTGCAATTCCATTTCTGAAGGATGCAGCTGAATACCCTTATACTCACATGTTGTGAAACACATGCATTTGAAGTTGTTACACTGCTTCGTCTATGTGCATGAAGACATACAACATAATTTCTTAGTACGGATGATATAGTATAACAGAAGATATGCAATACTGGGAACATTGCCAATTTCAGTCTGCAGCAGTATCCTGTTATATAAAATTTTAACTTTCATGGAAGTAGAAAAGGTTAGGCAAGTGAAAAAATAACATACTAATGTAAATGCATTCAATTTGCTACTCATGAACTTAAACAGGTAGTTATGGTTTTGTATTTCCCAGTCTCAGCTTGCATACTTTGTTACTTTGATCACATTTCTTAATCAGGCAGTGCTCGTCTGCCTTTCTTGGTTGTCTCTCAAAGAGAAATATTTGTTTAATGGGCTTATCTGGTTAACAAATAATAAATGTATAATATTGCAGTTAGATGACACCCATGCATATGTACACACACACACACACACACATATATATATATATATATATATATATATATATATATATATATGTATATATATATATATATATATACACACACACACACACACACACACACACACACACACACACACACACACACACACACACACACACACGTACATAAACAGAAGGTTACTTGTACCCAAACAGTGCAGAGATCATCAAAATGTATAAATAAAAAAAACTCCCATCACTTTTATAAAAACTCTCACTTAATTGAATATTTATTAAGTCAGTGTACTACCTTGGTAAACTAACTAAATAAAAATAGGTCCAGCAGATTAAAAGACTATGGAATTACAGACTTCAGGCTTGCCGAATAATCTGCCTCATCAACGTAACACCAATGAGCAAGACCGCAGTCTGTGATTCCATGGTTATTTTAGTCCTTTGAACCTAAAAAATTTTCACTTACTTGTGAGCTCTTGTACAAGTGCTATACTTATTTTTATTTATACATACATGTCTCTCTCTCTCTCTCTCTCTATATATATATATATATATATATATGTATACACACACACACACACACACACATATATATATATATATATATATATAAATATATATATATATATATATATATATATATATATATATGTATATATATATATATATATATATATATATATTTATATATATATATATATATATATATAGATAGATATAGATTACAGGGAAACACACTTCCCTGAACCTAACCCATCAAGCCCAAACCATCAGAAACAGAAAACATACATTAAGTATTTTGTGTGTGTGTGTGTGTGTGTGTGTGTGTGTGTGTGTGTGTGTATAGCTAGACAGATATATAGAGAGAGTCATAGACAGAACACAGAGATAGAGATAAAGATATGTACTGAGGTTGTGTAGAACAATGTTAGATACACTGCCACAGTATCAACTATACAAATATAATATTACTCACTGTAATGTTAGGGTGCAGACATACGTATGTTCCAGTACCATAGCAAAACTCAGTGGTATTAAATACACCATGTGTACTGATCTTTAGTACAGTGTATAACAATTTATTCTTCTGATATCTGGATTTAGTTCTAGGAAATTGGGTTCTGAACAGTTAAACAACTCTTTCTGCTTCAACTGCAGTTGTCTAACAATTAACAAGAGCATAAAAAAGAAAAAAAATCACAACATTTTCCACGTGTCATTAAATATATTCATATATAATAACCATAATATATTAGTATGCATTGCTGAAACATTGCATTTATGTATGCAATAGCCACAACTAAACATTTACAGTTCCATTTTTAACAGAAAAATAAGCAAAATAATAATTCAAAACGTTGACAGGCCCGTTTAACAACAGAGCAAAAATCTAACTAAATCATCAGGAAGTCAGAATGAGTCCGATTTATTTTTGTAGCAAGACTACGTAAAACGAAACATAACACCAAGCCTTGTTTGACATTTTTTTGCAACATGATGACTGTGTAGCTGAAGTACTGTTGTCCTTTTACCCTGTTAAACATTATTTTATAACAGTACCTTATTTTTTGCTCAAATATATGCTTTTGCTTTGTACAAAAGAATGAAAACATCAGACTATTGCAACAGCTGGAATTTAGAGGTAAAGAGTATTTTTATGTATAAGTTCTGAATAAACAAATAATGATTTGATTTCAGAAATCTGTTATGGTGAAATTATGATAATAAAATTAGAAATGAGAAGTAGATCTAAGACCTTTGTGGTAAATAATTACTTTGATGGGAACTAGAGAATGTAATAGCCATGATGAAAGCAGAATGAAATAAGCAATTGTAGGCATGTTTCTGTACCTGCAACATTAATTATCAAACAATGAGGCATTTTTTGTCAAATTACAGCTTGCAACCATATTGATAGAAGATTAAGACCACAGTGTAAATTAGATGCCTTCTTTGTTTTTGAGGGCTGACCGTCAAGTTAATGTCACAGTTATAATATCATTAAAAGCAGACAGAGGTAAATAGGATTTTACATTAAAACAAATGAAAAATACAGTAAAGAAATCATCAGCAGGCCTATCATAATGCAAAAATAAAATACAATCAAAGAAGACTATTTATATATATTTATAGTCTGATATTAAATCTACAATATAACATTTCTGGTTAATAATACATTTTACAATTCTAGTTAGGTTTCACATAAAATGCTAACTATACAAATAATAACATTTTTGTGGTTTGAAACCCTTTTATTTTTGAGTACCAAATAACCTTTGCAGCTGTCAAAAATATGAATGTTTTCTAATAAAATATATTGTAGCACTTGATCTGCATGTCATGTTGAAAACCTGAAACAGAACAATTTAAGATCGGAAAATCATGAAACACAGAGCTTATAATTAAATAAAACTCCTGGAAATGAATCAGCAGAAAGTGATAAAAGCTACAAACTAAATAAGTATTTTCAAATTTGCAAACTCTTTTGTGATAAAATATTTCAGTAAGAGATGAAAAAGAAATATTTAGTCTTTTCAGTGACACAGTCCACTTCTAAAACTCCCAAAATGGAAAGGGATGGTTACAAAAATGAATTTAAAACAAAGATAAGCTGTGGCCTTTGCCTGTATAAGGAGATAGGAAACACAACTTCTTAGCTCAATAGGCTAAATTTACAATCACTTAAGAGACAGGTCAGTGTGGGATTGCATGTACTTTAATGTCTTGGATAAAGGAAGACGTTAAGAGTCTAATTCAACAGAACTCCATTTTACACACACACACACACACACACACACACACACACACACACACACACACACATATTTTATTTATATATATATATATATATATATATATATATATATATATATATATATCTATGTGTGTGTGTGTGTGTGTGTGCAGCAATAATAATAACCCCTTCTTTTTCCTTTCTATTTTAAAAGTTCCATGTTTTGTAGTGCTGTCGATATCAAGTTATGCATATTTCCTTCCTTTAAGCATAGCTCATAGCCTTGTGTGAAAGCATTTGCACATACAGTTCTTGGAACTGGGACCAATAACTTAATGATACTGATGAATTCCCTTGAAGTGTCCCAACAATAAAACAATTTAGTATACTTTAGACATTACTAGATATGTAGATAATCCAGGGTTGTTGTGCCATTAGTCAGTGTGGTTCTTTGTTTTTGACAGGGCAAGCCATTATTTTTCTATTTACAAATGAAAATATGTGTAATGGTATCTTTCACTCCATATTTGTATATGTGTGTTTGTTGCATGTCTGTATGACTGTTTGACTTGGTGTTAAGCATTAATATTGCATTAAACCACTGAACTGGACAGAAAATTGATAGCAAGTGTGAGTACAGAGGTATAGTGCATGATCAGGTGATCTGTTTTAACCAAAGTCATTCTGGTGTTCTTACAGTTTAAAAGTAAAAACAGAAGACAACAGCTGCTGCTGAGAAATGCAATGATACAGTAAATGTCTAATAATTTGGCATAGTGAAAAATACGAAGACTGATTTCAGAATTGTTACGGTTTATATGGTGTCAAGCTAAAATAATTGTTAATTTCCTAAGACTGCAAATTATTTTCCTGAAAGTAAAGTTTCCATGAAGTGCTGAGGAGCTCATCACCTTACTACATGGTTTGTAATGTATTCATTAATGAAGAGTAGTAATACGCCTATGAGTTCTGCGGCCTACTGCATTCCACTAATATTTTTAGGCCAAATGAACCTGACAACATGTCGTTTCTTGAGTCTGACTGTTACAGTTATCATGATCATAAATGTTTCATCTGGGTTCATTATACACATGCACATATGCGTGTGCGCATGCACACACACATACACACACACACACACACACACACACACACACACACGCACGCACACACACACACACACACACACACACACACACACACACACACACACACACACACACACACACACACAAAACACTTCTGCCAAGATGCACAGTTACTTTCATTTGCATTAATGAGTGTGCTAAATTATGGGAACATCATACTTTGATTTGGTGACCTGCAGCTGTCAGGCATTTTATGTAGGACAAACTTCACATCCATTTAAGTATCACATTTCAGAACATTTGAGTGTAAGGTGTGCTAGACAGATTAATGCCCTTTACAAGCATACTTTAAAACATAATTCAGCCCAGTTTAGGTTTACTATTATTGATGGTATTAGGTATAAATTCAGATAAAATGGGTTGGCATGATATGGTCAACAGGAAAGAAAGGAAATGGATAACTATGTTAGGTGCTCTTTTTCTGCCAGGGCTTATTGAGCACTTGTGATTGAATAATTAAGGTATGACATTTTTTTTATAAATGCTGGAAATGGGGTTTACTGTGATTATCATACACTGTTGAAGGCTTGTTAGATGAAACCGGTCTGTTTGCCTTGTATTATGATATCCTAATAAAAGGAAGAATTCAGATGCTGATTGTTGGTGCTGGCTTTTTGTTTGTATTGGATTTTCATTTCTGAACCGTGCACCATTCCTTGTACATGCGTACCTTGGGTTGATAAAACATCCTACTTTTCAACTGCCCAGATTTTTGCAAAATGGCCAGATTTGTGCCTCCTATTTTTGGTCTGTTCCTCATAAAATGTGTTGTTTTCTGGCAAGTCACTATGGGCTGAAGTCACTAAATAATGACATACATTTGAGTTTAAGACTTCATATCTTTAGGAAAATGTTTCAAATAAAGCTAGTAACCTTCTAACTTTATTAGAGCAATAATTAAAATCTGTCCCTATTTTTGGGCCTTTGCCTTGCCATTATTTTTGGCTTTGTCCAAATTTCTTGTGCTAAAAGTTTGAGAGGTGTGGAAGCTTAAATATCACTTGGTACTGTAAAACCAGGTTGAAAGATGGAACTATTTTGATAAAAACATCTTGCAGAATTCTGAGGAAGTGTTAATTTATGTGTCTAATGTGATAATCTTATTAGACATCATTATATTCTATGGAACGATCACTTATTTTTTCAGCTTTGATCAGAATTCCTTCGGCCATTATCTGTCAGAACTCAGTGGTGCAGTAAATGAAAACATGAGTGCAGTCTGAATGGAATTCCAAATCCTTGATTTGCAGTTTAGAGCTGGGTTCCTTATTCTTCTTTGTAGTTGTGTATGTGCATGGTGTTTGCTTTGTGGAACTGTTAACTTATTTCACAACAAGCCATATCTTACCATGCCTGTAAGTCATGTAAGCCATGATGAATATTGTCTGTATCATTATTACAATCTACCTTTGTCTTTAGTGTAATTTGTTGTATGCTTTGTTCTTTTTTGTCACCATAGAATTCTGATTGACTTGAAATATCATTATAGAAGGCTGTACTGATGCATACAGCACCAATATTACTTGTTACCATTAACTAATGCATACGTTACTGTATTGTTTCTTACCATGACAGCATCTGGAACTAGCTCTGCTATTACAAAGAAAACATTATTAATACCAAGTCCAGGATTCAGAAAAGTCTTGTACATAGCTGAGAAGGGTATTTGCGGCTAATAGTATATCAGCCCACTAGGCCACTCAGCAAGCAAAATAACTGATTACAATTCCGAATGTCATCTAACCATTCTTCTTATCTCCTTTGCAAAGGAATTCTAAACGAACCCAAAAATAATGAGGAGATTGAGGTACAATTTTTAAATATTTCTCTATTTCTTTGTGAAAGTTACTGGAACAACAGGTTTTGCATCATCATATAGGTTTTGAACAACATGAAGTGTGAAACTTTTGCTTGTTCTAATCTTCAGACAGATACTAGAAAATCAAAACATTTACAATGGACATGGAAAAAATATGAGGTAAAATTGGGGATGTCTTGCGAAATTAGGGTTTGGGAGGGTGACCTAATGGTTAAGGTTTTTGCCTTATAAACACAAGGTGCAGGGTTTGTGTCTCACAAGGGATAATTGGCTAGGCTTAAAATGGCTCACAAGGGCAGTTAGCCTAGTTCTAATCTATGAACTTATGAACCTATTAGGGGCAATTGACAGGTATGCCCCTGATGCTAAACTCGGATAGCTTACAGGTCAGTGCAAGCTGTTTGCACTTAGTGTCTCCTACTGTCTTAATGAATGATTCACAGCAATTTTAAGCAATGTACATGTATAGCTCAGTGCTGCACTTCAAGATGACTATTGAACCACTGAAGTTATACCCTACCCACAGTGCATCTAACACTACTGCATGGTGATTCTTTGGAAGTTGTTTTGTCGAACATGGAGCACAGTGGTTATGCTCTGATATTCAGAAAAAGACAAATCAGTTAAGCATTAATATAGCATGAGATCTGATTCCAAGAAATGTTAAACACCCATGTTTAACTTTTTAAGGTCAGGCCTCACACTAGGCAATCAAATCTGTCAGTACTGATCAGAAAAGAATAAAAAACAGATTTGTTTCTGCCTGCTGTCTGTACAGGTAACATGTCACTGACTTCCTGTTACGAACTTAAAAAATAGCTATAATAACAGGATGTATGCTCACCTGTATTTTCTGAATTATACAAGGCTGAAATTCAAATGTATGCCATTATTTAGTGACTTCAATTCTCAGAGTTTTGTCCAAAAAAAATTTTATGAAGAACTGACCAAACAAATGAGACAAAAATCTGGACAGTCGAAAGGCATGGAGGTGAGTGAAAACACAAGAGACTGTGTTGCCCTGTTTTTTGACAGTTTTGTCCAAGTGCTTTATGGCTTTGAAAGTCAGACGAACACTTAATGCTTTTTCACCTGTAACAAGTAGTACATGGAGCAGAAAAAGCTCCATGCACTACAAAGACTGACGATGGGGCTTCGCTCCTG
Source organism: Protopterus annectens (assembly GCF_019279795.1). Lineage (NCBI taxonomy): Eukaryota > Metazoa > Chordata > Ceratodontiformes > Protopteridae > Protopterus > Protopterus annectens. Next base: position 69,315,257 of record NC_056744.1, on the reverse strand, counting down.
AGGTGAATTTTTTGACATCCGAGTCTTAAACAAATAAATAAGCAGGTTATGATTGTGACCCAATCATAATCCTCTACATTATAATTAAAATCATTACCTGGTCATACACTGAGTCCCAATCCCCCTCCCTCAATCTTCCACCTTTAGACGTAATGGAAAAATTAGGTTGTTGGGGTGTGGGCAACGACATACAACACAGGGAGGGTAGGCTGCACTAAACCACCGTCCGCCTTAATGTCGCCTACTAAACTGACTAATTCATTAATCATGAGGTCTTCACTTGAAACCTTTATTTTGAATTGGAAGTTAGTGGAGTTCAACCAGGTTGGTGCAGGCTAGTGCTAAGGTACTGTGCAGATTGTCTGACTCCTGCTCTATTTTACTGTCTTCTGAAGCTGTATTCTGTTCAGGTTATTGTTATTAGAAAAAATAGGACTTTATTCTGTCAGCTTCATTCTGCAATTGGATAAGAAAAAGCCCCCTCTTTTGAAACCATAGGTTTGTTTCTCAGTTCTGTTATTCTGGAAAAATGTAAAAAGCAGAACAGAAAAAGGTGATCAAGTTGGAAAGTTGATGCACAAGTAATGTAAAGGCTAATTTTCTGGATTACAAAAAGTAATTTAGTATAAACAGAGTTTATTCCCTGTCAGGACTCACTGGCCACTGTTTTGTTTATTTTTGAGCATATTTCATTAAAAATTGTATCATAAAACTTGGTTACTCTATAATGTCTTATTTTTCCCATTTGCATATTTTGATTAAGAAAACACTATACCAACTTCTGGTCTGCAACATAACTCAAAAGAAATTTACTCGCTGACTTTAACAATCTTCAGATGGATATTTTTGCTACAGTTTTAGAACAACTATTTTAATCTATGTTATGTTAGGGGCATAGTCAGTCCCTGAAGGACATAACTGCAGAAACACTGTACTACCTGCTTTACTAATGATCAACAGGGAGATAAATGCAGTACAATAATTTATTGGCATATAGACCCATTTTGATAGTTTTAAGTGAGATTTACACTTAGAAACAGTAATGATGTTTCTTGCTTTAGTGTAGAAATGTAAATACTTAAATAGAACAGGCCAATTCATAAAAGTATACCTATAGCCCACTAAAGCAAGTGCTTAAAGCCCCAGGATACAGGAGAAAAGTTTTTCTGTCCTGGTGTAAACCTAGGACACTTAGAATACCTTCAACACTGCTGTCTCAGTTTATATTGCTTGTACTATACTTCACAGATTGTTGCTTAAAATACATTAAATATAAGGTGTATTTATGTACAGTTTGCTGATTATCAACTGCACTCAGTTTCTACATTTGTTAACTGGGTAAGCACACTGGTCTGAAGGTCATTTACAGGTTTAGAATACTGTACATACATAAAATAACTGAAAATAAAGCAGGTAGCAATACTTAAAGTCAGTTATAAATACTTTGTCATAGCTATGTGTACAATATATCCATGGAGTATATTTGAAGCACAGAAACAGTAAAAATAAAATAGCTGATATACAGGTCAACTACACCATGGCAAGAATCATGCTGACAATATGATATAAGAATAGAAGAAAGAGGTAAAAAGAATAATGGAAAACTATTAAGAAGTATGAGGTAGAACTGTAAAAAGTTCAGCAAAAGTTAATACAACTAGCAGGAATTTGATAAGATTTGTTAGTGAGTGGAATGTTGGAAGAAATAGAACAAATCATAAATTCCAACTCTCTGACAAGTCTAAATTCTGATAAAAGCCTTTCATAGGCAGATTATTATGCTGATGAAAAATAGTAGCTACACAAAATATGCTCAGCGTAGATAGATACCAATTTTTTCATATGCTGAAATGCTCTTAAAGGATAAGATCAGAAAAACAGTACTGATTTCTCTATTTCTCTGTGAAAGTTACTAGAACAGCAGGTTTTGCATCATCATATAAGTTTTGAACAACAGGATGTATGAGACTTTTACTGATTTGCTTCTGATCCAGAGACATTCTGGACAGCATCTCTTCTGAAGGGCAGACTTGAGAGTCCAGCAGTTGGAGTTCCTGTTTTTTACCTGGATGGCCTGAATTCAACTCCCAGTATAGGAATGGGCCACTCTTTCTCCCCCAATGCCAGAAATACTTTCCAAAAAGGCCTAACTAATAACTGGTGCCAGAGCCATGGTCTAAAGCTCAAGGCCAAGAAACGCATAATAGTATCCTTTTGGAACACAGTTAACCTGGAAACAACCACATTGACAATATACCCCTAAGAGTAGACCAAGTGGTCAAAGATTTGGAAATGCATGTAGACAATAACATGGCCTTTGACCATCATGCATCTACAGTAGTGAGAAAATCATTCCATATTGTGCAACGTATAAGCAAGAGTAGGCATCTAAGTCCAAGAATGTCATTGTCCTGCTGCACTCAGGTCTCATCAGACCAATCACTGAGCACAACATCCCCTTCGGTATGTACAAGACCAGGCATATGCAACAACGGGAGCATCCACAGAGGTTCCTCACAAAAAGAATACATGGACTAAACAACATGTCCCACATGGACTGCCTCCAAGCTCTATCCATGTACTCATTCTCCTACAAACTGCTGAGAGGCTATCTATGCCTGGCCTGCAAAGCATCCTCTGTTTCTGCTCTGATAGGCCTGTTGCACTTCCATAAAGCAAATAGCATCAGCATTACCAAATCTAGGGACCTACACCTCATGTACAACATCAATAGGATATGTTGCAGGGACAGATATGCATGTCAGAGACTACCCCATTTCTGGAACAGGCACCCCCTCCAAGTTGGCCATTGGATGGGGAATTGGAAATTTACCCTGGTCTGGCACATATGTATCTAGTAGACAGAGGCAGTTTATATGCCCAAGCCTACATATGCCTGATAAAATAACCCATGCCCAAGCCTACATATGCCTGATAAAATAACCCTAGGGTATCAAACTGGTCAGATACACTTGGGAATCATGCTTAGACTTAAAAAGGGCCCCTGGGGTCATTAGCTTAGTAATCACCTATGAACCTATGAATGAAAATTGCAAAGGACACTGAGGTACCTCCCTCTACCTGTTACTGCATCTTTTGACATAACATGCAGGCTAACTATCATAAATCCTTGGAACTGTGTTTACCTCTCTATTCAAAACTACAGAACATCCACAGAGAAGCACCTCTCCATTTTAGTAAAAACTTAGTATGCAGCCCCGGCACTCTCAGTGATAGGTATAGACATACATTTATTAGTACTAGTATGTCTGTAATTTTTCCTTTTTGTGTCAAAACAAACTCATTCTTGGGAAGTATATCTTCAAGGCAAACAGTATTAATATTTTATGAACCTAACTTCAGAATAAATACATCTGTTTTTCATAAAGTAATACCTCCTATAAAGAACATGTCAGGATTTTGGCAGTGGTTTATTTTAATTGTTTTTGCTTAGAGAAAAACTAAGAAATCTTATTAGGGTGGGCTAATCCTTTGGGTAATGGATGTGAAATGTCAGATGACAAACAAGGCAGAGCATGCGGCTTGAGTATAGCATTTAAAGGAAAGGATTATATGGTTCAAGTCAGGCAAGAGTTATGCTATAATATGCTTACTGACAAATAGGGGTCAGACACTGAAGAGTTCTGGATAACTTTAGAGGGTGTTGCAATGTGAACTATCTATATAACACATACACACACACACACTCCAATGTTTCTTTAAAAATCACTATTTTAAATGTTATTTCTATAGTTTATAGCAGGAGATAAGTTGCTTAGTAAGTGGTTTTTAGGAAAGGCTCATGGGCAAAGTGGATGCACAGTAGTTTGAAGTGATACAAATATAAGTGCCTTGTATGGGTCGACATTTGGGAGCACATCATGACATATGGGAAGGTTTTAGAGAAATAATACTCTCATATAGTTTCACACAGGAATTGTATCTGGCTACATTTAATACAACATGAATGTTTACTGGAGTGCTGACTGTGGCCATAACAATGTAATAACTACAAGGGCATTTAATACTCTGATTTCTGAACTAAAATGGCCTCTGTCAAATATGCAGTGAACACTCCTGCTGTCATTCTCCAACATTAGGTCATACAATGCCTGTATGAGTTACATTTGTTGTAAGGGATAGGCAGTGTGATTATGTTTTTGATATTGCTGGAGTTACATTTAGAAAGAGGGTGGCATAATTTGAGGATGCTGTTATTTGTCAAAAACTGAACTGTAGCAAAGTAAAAGCAAACAGAAAAAAATGTACCTGTTAGCAATTACTTTTAATTTCTAGCATCAGACTTTCCTGCCACAGTCTTTTCAAGTGTTTCCATTGCAAGCAATGAATCATACCTCATGGAGACTAAAGTAATATAGCAGTTTTGAAGGTCCTGCTGTTTTAATTACATAGCCCTCTTCTACGGAAACCTTGGAAAAGACAGCAAAGGTAAATGGTAATATAAGCAAGTTTTATGAAATATGTAGCTGTTTAGGGGAGGCCCAACATGTTACAGTAGGATGTATAACTCATATTTAGAGAACATGGTGTGGATCTCATGCCCTCTGTCAGGAAATGTAGACATGTCTGAAACCTTTTAGACCATCAACAAAATGTTAAGCCAAGTGGCCACCGTTTTACCTTTTTTATTTTGTGTTATGGCTCATGTATACTTTAAATGCTACCTTTTTCTGACAGAGGTATATCGCTTCAAATTTACAGATTGGCAAACATATTGACATGTCTGTTGGCACATAGTAATGTCATGAGTCAATCCTTAAGCTTGGCTAAGTATTTTCTGCATTTATGCCCACCTTCAGCACCTTATGGCAGCTTTCATCTCTTTGCTGATTTAGTGTAGTGGTATATGTTAATAACAGCATTGTTTTGTATGTATCAATATTTATATCTAAATGTGTGTGTGTGTGTGTGTGTGTGTGTGTGTGTGTGTGTGTGTGTGTGTGTGTGTGTGTGTATACATACAATGTCCTCTACTAAGTAGACTTTCTCTATATAACCCCATTGAAAATGTGCAGTCTGTATTGCCCATTTTGATGAAAATGTACACCATACCTCCAGTGCAACCACAGATCCTAAAAGCCATGCTGGTCACCATGGTGACACAAGTGTGTGTGTGTGTGTGTGTGTGTGTTTTCTCACATGCACACACACACACACACACACACACACACACACACACACATACACAATTATATGTTACATGCTTGCACCTGTTAAAACATAATCCACCATTTGGTTTATGTGAGATTACATGCAGTCTGCCAAGTTCTTTTCTTTTTGCTGATACCTCTATTGTGAAAAGCAGCCCACAGTTTTGGTGGAGATTAAAAACAGACACTGTTTTTGCATGTTCCTTGTTGAATATCACTATACTACTCTTAAGGGCTGCTTTCAAAACCACTTTTCTTGATAATTTTGTATTCATTAGATCTTTATGACGGCAACTGCTAACATCATTCTTTAAATCTGTTTCTGTGAAACCGCCCTTTGTTTTTATATACTACATTCATAATGCATTTTACATCATTAGGATGGCATACGTATATTTGATGATAAAGACCATTGCATCTCACAAAGATGCAGAATGCATCCACACCAGGCATGGCAACATAGAAGGGGATCTTTACATTAATGTCCTCGCTAATATTGCTGGTATGAATTTCAAAGAAAAAAAAGCGGGTACAGCGATAAATAGCCAAAATAAATATTTAATACAAAACTGTATGCTACTTGTTTTTATATTAGCAAATCAATGTATAGGAATAAACCGCTGAATAAAAACACAGTTGTCTTTTATTGGACATTTTTTTATAACCTTTTCATTTTTCTTTATCGTTTGTGATATGGAAGTGTCTTTTTTTGCTTAGTGGCTTAAAGATGATATCTTAGAAATAAACAAGCTACATGTTAAAAATGTTCTCAGTTAAACAGTAGGACCGGTGGAAAACTTTATAAAGCAAGTGGATGTGCTGGTCATACCAGCAATATATCTTTTATATTACAGAAGTAAGAGGTCACCTGATCCTGTGACACCTATGTTCTTTTACACCCTTAACAGCTGGTAGTATTTGGAAATGTTTGCCTTTCCTTCAGTGGTCAGCTGACCCAAGTTTCACATCAGTCATGATGATTATCTGTTTTATTATCATTGTCTGGAGCCTTGTTGGTTTGTAAACTATCAGTTTCCTTTATGCCTCGTACAGTTTTTCAGGCAGTTCTGTTATGAATGAAGATCCGAGCTAAATAAATAATTCAAATCAGTACTGCAACTGATATCACACAGATATGCATGCATCACACAGTCAGTGCTGAGCGATTGACTGTAAAAAGATTTCCCTTCTGTAAGACATTTCATTTCAGAAAACTTAGCCATAGATAAATAACACACAGATATTATTATAGAGTTTTCTTCTTCCCTTCCCCCTGCAATACAGTTCAAAGAATTCAGATTTTCTTCTGAGCCACAGCATATATGTCTAAATTGGAACTCGCAGCTGTACTGAGATAAACTCTTAAGTAAGTTAATGCAATGAAGTGTTCTAAACAGGGTGCGTGCTGTTCCCAACCTAATGATGACCTCAGTCCCATTTCTCTTTATACTGAGACTGTTGTTTCACATATGTATGCTTCTCTTTGTGGCCAGTTTGGTATAAATGTTGTCTGTCTATCTCTTCACATTTCAGCTTCAACAGGGCAGAGGTGCAGTTGCAGATCAGAAACAGAACATCAGAGCTGGCTAGATAATATGTTTCAGATAGTTCTTGACTTATTAGACAAATTGAGAGACCCCCCCCCCGAGGTTTCTGTTGCATCCTCCTTTTTATAAGATTTGTGTGTTAATGACCCTTATTAACTGTTGTGAGAAAAGATGTCTTGTTTGACCTAATTCATGTAAAACATTCTGGAAGTGTATGTTACATTGTGTTACACTGAAGAAGGCTTATTTAATAAATTTATTGAACTCTGTGCTGCTTTGCTGGTCTATTTGGTCTATTTGGTGCTAGTTACATGGTTTGGACCGTGCAAACCCTCGTGCATAGGACTTGGTACGTGCTGCTATGTTACATTTAAGTCAGTCACCAGAAGTCTAGAAACTAGCTCCAGTCTTATTTGGACTCATCATTATACACTAATTCTGCTGACTAAACTGTAGGTTCATAGATTTCACAGAATTATGCAACGGTATTGCTGTGTTCTGCAGCTTCCCTGTTTTCAAAGTTTCGTCTGCCCCTGCATTTTTACACTTACCATCTTCAAGACAATTTGGCAACTTTCACTTAGTTTGTTACTATTTATTTTTGTAGTCTTACATTTATGTGTTATTGTTATAGCTGTCTAGCAGTTGGAGCAGAGGATTAAAGAGCCGTTAAAGAGCTATTTCTATTGGTCTAGTGATATAATTCCTTCAGATTCCATTGGCTGTTTGACTGTGAAGAAGTTAATTAACCAGGCAGCACTCCTGGACTGAGTCTGACAAAGGTCCATGCCATGGATATCAGTGCTCTATTCTGGTCAACAAATAAAATAAATGCAACAAATAATTCCTCAGAATAAAAAGGACTTGACAAGACATTTAACCAATGTAAGTGAATATAACTCCTTCTGTCTGACATATCAGCAGCTCATTTGATGACTTCCATGAATGGAGCTTCAAGGTTTAGAACTGAAAAACAAACCATGTGCAGGAGTGCAAATGGATGATAATATTTAAACTGAGATGCAAAAGATCAAAGAATCTATTTTGTATAAAAGTTGGGCTGCTTTCTTAGCAAATAAACTGGGAAATGTTTTAATTTTGTTGCTGGCTATCCTCTTGCTGTACATTTCTGGACTTATACATAGACACTGCTTTTATTGAAGTCTGCCGCACAAGAAAACAATCTGATGAATATTGTTTTAAAAGTCACGACAACCTGACATTCTAGCAATTACAGCTTAGACATGAAACCATGTCTTCCTGGGTGTGTTTCCATGGTACATTCAAGGGCTGAAACCCATCTCATTTCTCTATAGTGCCGTTAACGGGCTTTGCAGAGTCACATTGTAGTATTTTCTTGTTTTTATTTATAAAGTTACAGAATGTAGAGCTTTGTTGCTGTTATATATTTGCACTGAAAATGGCTTTTACAGCCTCTGTATGTGTGACACAGCATTTAAGCTGAGACCTACCAATGGCACCACTTCTTCTTATGGCCATAAGAACCTGATTATTTCCTCCTGCCAATAGCCCTCTGTGTTATACATATCTCTTTCCAGTGGTTCACTATAGAGGCTACCGAAAGACTGCATCTCATTCTGGAGATCGTGGTGGCTTAGAGATTATATGTCTGCCTAATAATGCAAATGGAGTTCAATCCAGATCTCCAGAAACTGTCTTTATGGACTTTCACATGTTCTCCCTGTGTCTATATGGGCTTTTTCTGGGAAGATTTCTCCTTGCCTTCCAGAAACATGCTAGTTGATTGGCCACATTAAGTTCTTCATATATCTTCATTATTTAGCTTTGCTCTAGTGGCCTAAGCTGTGGACAAAAAAGAGTTTGAGAAGAACCTAAGTAACAAATAAAAACACATCTCAGAAAACAAGAACACTTTGATATGAACATAAAGATTTGACCTGCATAATTCAAAAGAACTTTCACTTTATTAGTTGCCTATCTTCAGTAGTACCAGTTTCTATATCTGTTGCACAATTCCTGATCCATTTCTGGATATAAGCAGGTGCAAACATATACAGGTGGACAAAAAACGGTACAAGGTAGGCTTTGGGTGTTGGTCTCAAATGTGTCAAACTGATGCAGGTATTGCAAATGTTAGTCTTGGGACAGATCTTAAGTAGGACAGTAGTTTTACTATTTTTGGAAAACGTTTTTATAAAGACTATGCTATACTTGATGCCAGCCCTGAATAAATCAAACCCATGCCATCTAAATGAGGTCAGTGATTGGTTGCTGCTCTACTGCCAGTACTGTGGTTATCTTTGGTGTACCTTTCAATCACTCAGTAATAAGAATAATAATTTAAGGGGTCTGACATGCAAAGTAAGCAATATAGGATACATTTCTTAACCACAAAAATAAAAACATGAAGAACTAGTAATGTAGTTTATGTATTTGTTAACCAGGGTAGAGTACTGATCCATCTGAAACTTTCTCAGACTCAGACTACGAACACTGCTGTTTTAAGTTACCTAAATTCTAGAGGATAGGTCGATCATCATCAAAAGACAAAATCGAAGCAAGTTTCTCAATAAAGTCAGTAGATCGGCTCGAAAATACCACAAAATGTGATTTGTTAAAATAAAAAGAACACTCAAGTATTCCCATAAACGGTGCTTGTTCATATGTATGTTAGTGTGAAAGTTTATGTGTTGTTGGTTTTTTTATGTTAATAAATTGCATATTGCTTTTGTATCTTTGTGCCAGTGAGGCTTTTATTGTTAAGTGACCTGCTCAGTCTCACACAATAGGGAAATGGAGGCAGAGGGAATCAAACTCTGGACTGCAGAAAATGGCTTGTTAACAGGTGTACATATGTGTGGAATGGTATAAAATATGGCAAAAGTATTAATGTCAGACATTTTTGTATGACTTTCTTATGTCCCATGCACTCAGATACTACCCTTCCTTGCCACACTAATGAATGACCAAGCAGACTTATTAATCATAGTATTATAATAGATGGTGATTAGGATACGATTTATAATACATCTTTTTAATTTCTCCAATTATTTTGGGTTTCTAATACCATGATGAGAATGGACCCCATTCCTAAGTCAAAGTACAATTAAAGTTCATGAAATTAGTATTGTTTCAATCTTTGATGTTAGCCAAAAGTGCTCTTCACAGCACCTGCAATGTGCCCAGTAATTACTCCTTCTGTAATTCGTATGGTGTTACATGAATTGGTAACATATCTAAATACGATTGTAAATTCTTTTTTATAAGACCAGTTGTTCCTACTACTATTGGAACTGTCTGGGTAGCTTTCTTCCACATGGCTCTCATTTCTGCCTGCAGATACATACATCTATACAGGTAAGCCAATGTGCTCTGTTTCTTACCAGCAGAATGAACTATCCTTATAGAATTAATGTTCTATGAGATCCAGCTGCCAGGGGCACTTGAGGTGCTTCCTATAAAAGGCAATTGGAGTACCAAAATATTTCAGAGCAGTTTTTGCCCAGGAAATAAGCAAAAGTCCTGCATACTTGCACTAAAAAGCAAAGTGAATTATAACTATAACAAAAAGGGTCCCTGGCAACTGCAAGACCACTAACAGAAAAAAAGTAGGAGACTGGTGGAAGGGAGGGATGTCTATTGTAACAGTGATCCATTAAAGTATCTACTGTTATGGTAAATTTACTTACACTACTGTAGTTTGATCCTATACGGATCACCATTGCAGTAATCTAAGGTATTTTGGTAGATTCCCATAGCATAATGAGGATTAACAAAAAAGGGAGGAAAACAATAACTAAGACTCAAGGAGCCCCTAGAGAATGCTCCTGGTTAAACCTGTTCTGGGCCTGCAAAAGGAATCCATCTTGTACAGCTTTGTACAAAGCACCAAGCTGCTGTCTGTACAGTACTTCTAGATTCAATCCATTTCCAGAAAGCCACCAAAAAAGCTAACGCCCTTGTTGAATTTGCTGTAACCCTGCCTTAAAGTGGCTTATTGAACTAAGTATAAAAGAAAGTAATATTATGGAAAACTATCTAGGAATAGTTAGTGTTATCCTTTCTTCTTACCTTCATAGAAGACAATCAGCAGGTCAGCTTTCCTGAAAGGTCAAGCTTTGTATAGGTAGTATCTGAGCAGCCTGAGTACATCCGGGGAGTGAAGAATTCTTTTGCTCTTATTTTTTGGATTAGAAAGAAGACTGGGAGATATTAGTGATCTGGCTTAATGTAAACCCTTAGATGACTTTATGCACAAAGGTAATATTTTTTCTCAAAGAAACCCTGTCCCAATGAAAAATGAGGTAAGGCTGACTCACCATAAGTTTGTGTAACTCAGATACTCAACATATGTCAGAACTAGATGTAAAATAGTATTCCATGCTAAGAACCTCACATCAGCCTTGGGAGCTCTTCAAATGGAGACAAAGTAACCTCCTCAAGCATAGAACTGAGATCCCAAGGAGGAGTCCCCTGATTCCTAAGTGGGCAAGTATGCAAGACCCTTTTCAAAAAATGTTTAACTTGAACATTGTTTGAAAGGGGAGTACCTAAGGGCAGACGAGCAGAAATGGATACAAATTTTCCCATTTCTCCGTTACAACTTGGTGGATATGGACATCCTGATGCAATGTCGAAATTGACTCATATTTGCTGACAACTAACTATTTCTCAAACAACATGATAAGTTATTTCACAGATATATTTACACAATGTTACTGGAGGCAAAGCTGTCATATAAACGCACTGCTAATGTCAGTCAAGCTGTCAGTACTACACAAGCTGCACCCATCTCTTACAGTACAAAGGAGACACATAGATTCATATATGCTGAGACACTTAAATGTAACCTGACCTTCCAGGTGATATAACCATAATGAATGCCCTCAGCAGCCATGAATGCACTCCTTCAAAACAACACCCACATCAACACATACAACCATATCTCATGGAGGCTGTACTTCTAAGCTCTTAAGCCAAGCCACCACACACTGCACAATTGTGATCAGTGGAGACCCCATTATGAGACACACTGATGTCCCTCTCACCAGGCTGCTTAAAGAGAAAGTTATGGTCAGTTGCTTATTAGGGGCTAGTACCCGCTACACTATGCATGTACTGAGGTCATTAGACTACAAGACTGGTATGCCACAGTTATAGCCCATGTGCATGTAAATGACCTGAGAAGTACCTCCCTAGACTATATGAAAACAGACATCATGTAGCTCTCTGAATATGTGTCAAAGGCTGGTATGAGTTTAGCATTGAGCAGCATTTTACATTCTCCAAGGATAATGGCACAATATGAATAGAAGATGACTCAATTTAATAATTGTCTTAATTTCTGGTGTCATTCTAAGAGGGTGCAATATTTGTCAGCATCAACAGACCACGTTTTTGCTTTGCCAGGGATGGTCTGCACCTCTCTCCTCTAGCTTTCAAATATTAGCTAAAATATTGTCTACCCCATAGTGCCTTTTTTAGGCAATACCAATCTGAAAGTACTTTCAACATAGCAAATCAAAGCCAAGGAAGTCTATTACGTTGTTATTGCTCAATGATAAGACTCTAAACAAGAAACTCCACTCCTTACAAGCTCTCCTCACCATAGAGAATGCTAACATCTGTGTAGTCACTGAGACAGGGTTTAAAGTCATGGAAAGCACATCCACAGTACAAGGCTATAATGCATTACACATATTTAGACCAGCTACTACACAGACAGGACCAAAGCTGGAGGTGTCTCAATTTACATGAAAAATAAATACACCACAAGGTTGATCAAACAGGATGATATATTTAAGCTTCTCCACATTCAAATCACCACAGGCAAAATCTCATACCACTTCCTTGCAAGTTTTAGCTCACCCTCTATGACCCAAGAAACTCAAAACACATATTACAGCTTACTGGAAACACTCAACATGCAACCCAATCTCATATTCACAGGCAACTTTAATTATCCAGCTTTTAACTGGGAATTGTATATGACACCAAATGGGCAGGCACAGAGATTCCTGGATTTTGTAAAAACAAACTCTCTGGACCAGATTGTCAATACACCGACCAGGGGTACAAACATGCTGGTTCTGGTCCTCACTAATATGGGAGAGTGCTGCACACTCCCTAGAGTAATTTCCTCTCTGGTAAGCTCAGACCACAAAATGTTTTTTTTTTTTTTTTGAAGTTAAAATAAAACCCAGAACCCCAGCTAACCCTGGAATGTTCAGAAACTACTCTAAGGCTAACTTCCTATTATTAAGTGATAACCCAGAAAAATGTCAAGCCCTCATAAACTAGTAATCTGGTGCTGCCTATGTGGAACTATTCACAGAAACCCTATACAAACAAGTTAATAGCTGCAGAGAGGCAGATGTACCCACTGGGAATAAGTACAGAACTAGCTGAAAAACAAGCCACCTTGGCGGAATCATAACATCAGTAGGCTGTATAACAGAAAGAATAAAACTGTGGCAAAAATTAGGAGTTGTAGCTACCAGGAAGATAAAAGCAATCTCATCAAACTGAAAAAAACAACTCAGAGGACAAATAAAGTCTACCAAAACCAAATGTAAGGTAAATTTGGCATCCCAGGCCAAGGGCAACCACAAGGCATTCTTTAGCTACATTCACAACCTCAAAGGCATTCACAATTGTGCTCCTAGCTCATTGTTAATGGAGCCACCTATACTGAGCCAGAAGATATAGCAAACCTACAAGCAGACAAGTTCAGCTCTAACTTTACCCCTCTCGCCTCAACATCCCTTCAGGAAATACTATGAAGTATAACTCCCATACTATCACTAGGGAATAGGTCCACAATGCACTTTCTAAGGCCAAGAACACTGCATCAATGGGCTCAGACAGTATCCCAGGATGTCTTCTAAATAGCATGAAATATGACCTGTCAGGCTGTCTGGAATTGATATTTAATACTAGCCTCCAACCAGGCTTCATGCCTCATGACTGGAGAACAGAAACAGTCATGCCTCTGCATGAAGGTGGGCCATCTACAGACCGACAGATCTCACTAGTCTCATATTCAAAGCCTTGGAAGTGATCAGTAATGACATAGAAAACCTCTGGACACTGGATCCAAACCAATTTAGTTTTGTCAAGAGCAGGTCATTCCTATTTAACCTGGTGGACTTCATTGAGAAGGTCATCAAAGCTATGGATGATAGCAAAAGGGTTCACATTAACTACCTTGACCTGGCTAAGGCATTTGACACAGTACTCCACTCAGACATTGCTGACAAACTCAAGAGATTATGTATAAACCCCTATGTCACCCAGTGGATAGCCAGATGGCTCACAGACAGGACCCAGGAAATTAGAATTGGGTTGTCCACCTCTACAAACAGGCCAGTCACAAGCAGAGTCCCTCAGGGATCAGTCCTGGGGCAGCTCCCTCTTGGAATTTACTTATCTGAAGTCAAGGCCAATATCAAGGGCCTCTGAATGACCACATTTGCAGACAATTGCAAATTAGGAGCAGTCATAGAATCCCCCACCAACTCTAATGTTCTCCATGAAGGGCTGACACAGTCAAATAACTTGTGCCAGAGCCATGGACTAAAGGTAAATGCCAAGAAGTGTATAATAGTATCCTCCAGGAAGTCATCCACCCTGGTAACTATCATACTGACAACACACCCTAAGAGTTGACCCAGTAGTCAGGGACTTGAGAACACACATAAGACAATCTAGTTTTTGACCATCATATGACTGCAGTAGTGAGGACATCATTCTGTAATGAATAACTTATAATCAAAGATATGGCATCTAGGTCCAAGGAGGTCATTGTTCCATTGCATTCGACATTCATCAGACCTATCACTGAGTACAGTGCCCCTTTGGTGTGCACCTAACCAGGTACATCCATCAAATGGAGCATCCACAAAGGTTCCTCAATAAAAAAATATAAGGCGTAAGTAGCATGTCCTATGCTGACTGCCTCAAAGCCCTAACCTTGTATTCTGTCTCCTACAGGCTGTTGAGGGGAGATCTATGCCTGGCATAAAAGGCATTGTTGCAGCCCACCCTGATGGACCTCCTGCATATTCTCAAAACAAACAGCACTGCAACTACCCATACCAAAGACTTAAACTTTGCCTGTGATATCAATAGGACCTGCTGGGGAGACAGGTATTTATTCTAGAAACTACCCCTTCTCTGGAACAGAATTCCTATCCATGTGAAATAGAGTACCTCTCTAATCCAATTCAAGTGTAACTTGGAAAATTGGATGGTGAATATGAAATTCATTCCTAGTTTAGCACCTGTGTTACTAATGGACACAGGCAACCTGTAAATGGTTTGTCTCCCAGGCCCCTGCTTGTAAATGTTTCATCTCCTTAACCCCTGCTTACATTTATCAAGAGTACCGGAACTTGTCAGAGATTTGGGATGCATGGCTAGGCTTAAAAATATCCTAGTGGTTGTTAGCCTAGTACACATCTATGAACCTATGAATATGACAAACCATTGAAAAATAACCCAAATGAATAATCAATAGGCAACTGTGTCTGAAAAGGGTCCTGGTTATTTCAGTGGTAACTAGAAAATACTTTCCACTTGTACATGATTTTCTAAGGACAGTCTTTTTCAACTCCTTTAATACCCACTGCACATCCTCAGAAAAATGGTGTCTAAAAAGTATCAAAATTCTATCATCTAGGCAGTTAGTTAAAGAGTTTCTGGAGTGGGGTGTATCAAACTCCCCTTGTCTTCTGTGAGTAAATCTGGTCTGTGGAGAAGTACAAATCCTGAAGAATCAAAATATGCTGAATTGCTACCTATAATGCTATCATAGTCATTCTGCAAGGAGGGTAGGATCTTGTGGGTCTCTGTTAAAAGACCGAAGAAGTGTTTCAGCGAACACCTCTTGGTCGACATGTAATGAGCGAACTCACAAAAGCGCAAACGCTCAAAACAGCGGTTTCTTTCCCTGGGAAAGAAACCACTAGCACAAACACACACACACACACACACACACACACACACACACACACACACACACACACACACTTTAAAACATAACAACGTGGGGGGCTTTGCCCACCACACCTCCCAATGTGGGGGGCTGTGCCCCCCACACACCCCCTAACTAAATATACCAACTCTGAGATCACACTACAGTGAGGAAAGGGGCAAACACAGGGGATGGCCAAACGATTTCTTTCCCAGGGAAAGAAATCACTGTTTTGAGCATTCGTGCTTTAGTGCATTCGCTCATTACGTGTCGACCAAGAGGTGTTCACTGAAACACCTCTTCGGTCTTTTAATATAGACCCGATCTTGTACCCACTGTATTTTTTTCTGTACCATATCACTGTGGTGTTGTGTGTGTACACTTGCATAGTTCTTGGAGACCAGATATATTTCAAGGCCATCAAAGCACTGATGATGGCCAAAATCTCTCTGACATGCATGTGCTTCTGTCTGTCTGAAAACACTCCCTACACCAGGTCTGAAACATCTATGGTAAGTGACTGGAGGGGAGTCTGAAGGGAGAAGGGAAAACCTGAATTCCAAGCTCTCTTGTCTACCCACCATCTTTAGAAATCCCAGAACTGGAATCTGAAAATGTAAATGTTGTAGACGCTGAGTTCAGACTGATCTAAAGTAACTCTGTGTTTTCATCATATGTAGACTGGCAAAGGCCAGCATGATTATCTTCAATGCCATGAATCCTAGAATTCTGAGAAAATCCCTTGCAAATGTTTAGCATAGTCTGGAGAAAGTCAGGAAAAATTGGTGAAACATATCAACTTTGTCTAAGAGAAGGAAGGCTCTTCCTAACATGCATCCTGGGAAAGGCATTCTGTGAGATGGGTTGAGGGAAGATTTCTGCAAACTGATTTGAAACCCTAGATTGAGTAGAGGTTCCTGAACAATTGCTACAGACTCTTAACATTGCAAACCCTTTCAAGCTGTCAAGACAATCATCCAAGAATGGAAAGATATGAATACCCTGGAATCTGCAGTAACTAATGACTGGAACTAGGCATTTTATGAATACCTTTGGTGCAGTGGAGAATCCAAAGGGTAAAACAGAACACTAATAATGTGCGTCAGATACAGGAAATTTTAAGAAAAATCTAAAATGCTTGGTAATAGGAATATGATGATAGCCCTTTCTAAGGTCCAGCTTTACCAGGAAATCTAGATGAGAAATCAAAGACATGAGATTTTGAAGTGATAACATCTTGAACTTTGAGATCCAACAAAAAATTTTAGAGCAAAAAGATCCAACATTGGTCTCCATGATTTTTCTGGCTTGGGAACTAGAAATATGCTTGAATAAAAGGCTTTGCCTAGGAGATTAACTGGCACTGGTCCCACGAATCCCTGAGACAGCATGCTGTGCAGAATGGGAGGAAGAAGAAAAATTATGTTCTATGGGCAAAATGGAATCCTCTGAAAGGGATAAAGGGATTTCCATTGCCAGGAATATGTTATATTATAGTCAGAACCCAACTCTCACAGACTACCTGATGACATAAGTGAAGATGAATTCACAGGGACATCAAAAGATTGCCAGGGTGTGAGGTAGGGGAAACCTAAACAGACAGATAGTCATGCTGAATGTGGGAACTCTCCTTGATATTTGGAGTCTTTTTCTTTCTTTTTTAGCCTCCTTTCTATTGATCTTTAAAACAGTGGATGTTGGTTCCTTACTGCTTAGTTTATTGGGAAAGGAGGCTGAAGAGGAGGAAAAAGTATTATTTGGTTTAAACAAAAGGAGGGATGGAAAATCTGTGTCACCCCTGTATTAATTTCCTTCTTTCATCACTTTTCTTCAGTGCCTGAGCTGCAGAAGGGCCAGACAAAAGGGGATTGAAATCTCAAATTTAACATCCTCATGAAGGTTCTGATTACAAAGCCAAGCACGTGTTCTCAGAACTGATCATTTACAGAAGCTCTAGATGTAGAGTCAGCAGCATCAGAAGCACATTTTAAAATATGCTTTGTTACCCAAGAAGCAGCTGTTACAGAAGCACTTAATGAATTCTTTATGTTAAAGGAAGATTAACCATTAACTTCTGTGTGTTCTCAAACAACAGAAGCCAAAACCTAACACATGAGCTTGAAAGTTCAAAATTCTGAAAGTTAAAATACTAGAAGAATAGATTTTCTTCCCACTGAATCCATTGCTTTCCCATTTTAGTATGAATGGGGTTATAGCAGTAATTTGTTTAACAGCAGCAGATTTGGTTAAAGAAATATCTGCTGGATCTGCTTTAGGATTATAAAACAGGTACTTATGGGCCTGGGTCTAGGGTACCTTATATAACCTGTCTACCTCTTAGGGAAATGCAGGAGGGATGGGTGAAGATTTAGGCATCTTTATCAGTAACAAATCATGATATATTTTCTGTGCCATAGAATTTAATTCTGACCCTACTGAAACACCTCCTTCATGTTGACTAAAATGTCAATGAAAGATGTTTCTTCAGCAAGGAAATCTGAAACAATGCTGTCCTCAAAATCAGAATGCTGAGACTGAGGAGGAATGCGAGAGGTACACCCTTCCCCCTACACGGAATGCTCTGTTGACTGCAAAATCCTGTTGGAATGAGAAGAACTATTTTCCCTTTTCTCCCAGCAAGTCAAGAAGAGGAAAAAGCAGTAATCAGTTCCTTGGTAAATCCCAGTAAATCTGTCTGATCCATGGAATCAGAAACAGGTGTAGAGTTTTTTTCTTCACTAAACACATTCTTCCTTAGGCACACTGCACCCAACATTCAAAACCACCTCCCTGCAAAATGAAGATCCTTCAACTGACCCTTCTCCAGACAATGACATAAATGTCTCTCTTGCCTGCGAAGGCATCTTACAGCTGTAAAGAATATGACTGAGCCCTCCCCCCAAAAGTCTTTGGTGCCTTGGAAGACTACACCAAGATTACCAGGGAAACAAGAAGGGTAGCCCGAGGAACTGTTACTGGACACAACAAAGTCACAGACTAGCCCGTTAAGAGTCCTTAAAAAGAGTTTTCTTTTTATGTGCTGGGGAAGGAAGAACCAAAGAGACCAACTGCTGCTCTATCAGTAAACTGGGAAAAAAGTCTCAAGATTGGGTAGTGAAGCCCAGAAGAGTTGGTATGGAGAACGGCAGAGAAATGTATTTCTCCAGCACAATTTAATTAGTTTCTTTGTAAAAGTAAAAACACCGACAAGAAAGGTATATTTTTAATCAGAAAAGTGATAAAATAGGAAGGCTTTCTCCAATGGGGGCTAATCTGCCCAGCTGTAGAAGGCTGCCAGCTGACTGACAGAATTACACGGTTTATCAATGAAGACTCTGCTTTGGTGGCAAAAAAAGCTCTGAAGTAATGTGGTGCTGTAGCAGCCTTTTGTAAGGAGCACCTCAAGAGCTCCTGGCCATTGCATGGCAAAGAAGGCATGCAAAGCTTTGGGAAGCTGGCTGGTGCAGGGGTAATACCTAAATAGTTTACACTACCACAGTGCTGATGCAAGCATGAGCATATTGTACTTTCCACCAAGATGTAGAACTTTATACTTTGAAACATTAAGCTGAGAGATCTTCTCCTGAATGACAAGCTCGAGTGTTGGAGCCAAATATTTTTTTCAGTTTCAGTGCCACTTCAGCTGACTGACTTCAGCAACATGTCATTTGATGAACATGTCTTTGAGTAATTGCAGTATAGTCCAGAAACAAATACAGAATATGTATAAAGTAAAATGATGTATAAAGATTGAACCAGATGTTGGATGAGAGACAAATGTCTGATATTGCTATGATATGGACATTTCAAGGTGAATATCAGTAAGAGGGGAGATGCAAAGACAGACAGACAAAAAAACAGATAACTGCATATTGTTCTAAGACAGGATTAAACATTTTGATGATTTATAAATACATGCTGCAGAAATAGTGAAGGACAATGTTGACATTTATCACAAAATGTGTAAATGCTTATCATAATGGTGAGAAATGCTAGCAAGGCCATGCATGTTTTAAGCCACTAATACAGTTGAAATACACTAGTAATTCAGATAGGGTACTGTACAGAGATTATAAGGATGGAAGGTGGGAATGATCATTTGGACATGTATTTATAGAAATGCTCAAATTCACACTGTGTCTATCAAAAAACAGATTCTATATATGTATATGTATGTGTATATATATATATATATATATATATATATATATATATATATATATAGGTCTACCTGATAACGCCAAAACTGCAAAATGCTGACGACGAGAACACCGACACCGGAAGCTCGACAATGAAGATGATCGACAGTTGAAAATCCTGACGCTGAAAACACTGATATGTTAAGGTAAGTGTGGGGTTAGGGTTAGGGGCAGATTAAGTGAGTTAGGGTTAGGGTGTGGGTCAGGTGAGTGTGCGATAGTGACAAACTTTAGGGTTAGGGGTGGGTTAAGTGAGTTAGGGTTTGGGCGCGGGTTAGGTGAGTGTGCAATAGTGGCGGACCTTAGGGTCCGCCACTATTGCACACTCACACACACACACACACACACACACACACACACACACACACACACACACACACACACACACACATTTGCAGCACTATTATGTAGATATCATGCTTCCATATGGCACAATGAGTATGTAATAAAACCTGTAGAAGTTATTTGAAAATAATTTAGAAAAAACATTTACATACTATGCTAGTCAAGCACATTAATCTTTTCAGAGAGTGTCTGTGCTCAGAAAAAGCAGTTTCTGTGTGTTTGATTTCAGTGTGTTGGTTATGTTTCTCTTAGATATATGGCACTTATTTGGGCTAGAAGAAAGAAAGGTTTTTCTTAATTGTTTTGTTAGGGTTTTCAGCCCTTTAAATATATAATAGATATATGATAGATAGATAGATAGATAGATAGATAGATAGATAGATTGATTGATTAATTTTGGAAGCAAGTCAATGCTGAGAGTTGCAATGGTCAGAGGAGTCTTTTCCAGATGCATCACATACTTCAGTTTGATTTCAGATTGGCTGAGTACTAGGTAGGGAAATGGCTGTAGGAAGTTAAAATATCTCCTGTGATGGTATTGGTTTGTTAGTGCATTGAGTGGAGGATTAGAATAAAAACAGTATCAACTGCATGTGCAGTGGCCATAATTTATGATTTCTCTCCTAACATCTATAATACATATTAGTTAACATAGCTGAAACACCGAAGATAATTTAGTTTATCACTGTTACAGAAGTAGATATCTGTACCTAAAATAGATGTTTTATTCTTGTAGAATGTATTTCATTTCCCCTTACTGTGAACAAAGGCTGACTAGAGGAGTAAAGTACCAACAGTACTTCTGCAAAAGATATATATAAAGGGCTTCTGGTTATCATATGTCATCAAGTAGTCAGGTATTACCATTACACAGACTTGTCAGGTGTACTTAACAGTGTTAGTTACACTTCTGAATTCCATTGTTTTTTTTTGTTTTTGTAAGATTCTGACGATCCAATTTATAACCATGATGTGTGTATTGCTCTTCTGTAATGTGTAAAAAACACTTCCATCACATTGCTTCCTTTACAAGGTGTGCAGTTATTCTACAATAAGGCATATCCTATCATAACCTTTTTGCTTAATCCATGCATGACCTCAGGGTCCAAAGAGATTATGAATGAATTTCTAAAATGAACAAAATAAACCGAGAGAGATGAATTTCAAATGATGTCTTATAGTGTTTAGGTGTAATGGCACAGTAGCACAGTTTATAATTATGCTAAAAGTTATTATTCAGTTCAAACATCAGGGCAGGCATTGCTGAATATAATACTTCACATTAATTGGGTCACAGTGTGAGAGGAATACATACAACACAACACTCTAATAGCTAAATGCTTATAATGTTTAGCATACATAGTCCTGCTTCTAACTGTTGTATTTTAGCCTTCCTTGTAAAAGTACCATAAAGGCTACTTAAGCCTGGCTGGGAATACTGACTGGTACCTGCATATTTTGTTTTCCATTAACTGGATTGATTAATCCAAAAAGGATAACTTGAAAATACCTAAAACCACATAAGAATGTTTCTTAATTTAATTTTTGCAGGGGGAAGACAAGCACCTTACATCCTCAAACTTGTATATACAAATTATATGGTTGTACAGTGTGGCAAATACTGAAAAAAACGTCACAGTGCACCACTGGCTTGCACAATATGAGTGCAAATGGTTTGAATAAATTGTGATTAAAAGAAATGTAAACACATGGACTGTACTCATGACAATGCAGAACTGCTACATGTACCTCTGCGCATAGAATTCCCATTCTTATTCTTAAAAAAACAACCCATACCCAAACTAATCCCTCTTCAGCATTTATACTAAATAAGAAGAGGTAATTAACATAAATCTACAACATACAAAATCATTGTGCTGGCAGCTTGTATAAACACTTCATGCATTATATGGGATGTTAAATAGCATTTCTCACTTTGACTGCCCGGCAAAATTTTCATTATGCATTACCACATAATCTACTCTCAAAGCCATTGATTTGCTCTCATAAGCCTTAAAAAGTACAGTTTTATGACTT
This sequence comes from Protopterus annectens, assembly GCF_019279795.1. Lineage (NCBI taxonomy): Eukaryota > Metazoa > Chordata > Ceratodontiformes > Protopteridae > Protopterus > Protopterus annectens. The sequence goes on along the minus strand of NC_056744.1, from coordinate 69,293,002 downwards.
AAAATTCCAGAATTTTGTTTGAGTGACAGTATATCTAATCTTGGGTTTTTTTTGCCATTTTTCTTTTACTACATGTAAATAATTAGAATAACAAGTAGGTTTATAAAGAATAATTAAATGAAAAACTGAAAATATTAAAATAAGGGAAATGGGCATTTAGCAGCATTTTTACTTGGTGTTACCAAAATGTGTAATTTCCATTTTCTTGGTCAGTAAATGCGCTCTTCAAATTCTGGAATTTTTATCTGGTTTTCAGTGGCCTTGACTATGCCTCATTTAATATCTACTTTTATTTCTTGTTACCTAAATCCATGTATACATTCCATGCATTTTACAGTGCTTGATTCAATGTTTTGCCAAAGGCATGGGTAAGGCTAAAAGCTGGTGAATCCTGGTTCCCATAGCATTCACTAGCAGGTCTGTCAAGCATTTGCCAGCAAGGACAATCCTGTAGTGGTCTCCGATTCTAGACTGATAGCTTCTGGGCAAAGGTAATAATTCAAATATAACACCATAATTCACTGAAATTTCCTGTTTTAATACTTGTTACATTTGTTTAACAAGACAAGTGTAACAGGACTGTCGGGCAGTTGTCAAGACTGGCAGTCCTCTACCAGTCCCTGGTCCTACACTGCTGTCTGCCTCTCAACATAATAATTCAGGTACAACACCACAGTTCATAAACATTTCATGTTTTAATACTTAGTTTCCAATCAGTGGACAAAGCTGCCCTTTCCTACTCTCTGGGAAACTTACATTCGGAAAATGTTTATCTTTCCCATGGATTTTGTATAAAAAGTCACATGTAAGACTTACTTTGCAAGGCATAATCTTTACACAAGGTATCCGCTAAGGAAATGATTGACAAAAGGCTTGCTCACTAGGTTCATTTCTCACCAGTCTGGAAATGTCACTGAAAGAACTACCCTTAAGAAATATGGAGCGCAAATAAACTAGTGGGGTCCTTAGAACATTCATTGCATTCCTTTTTTTGGCAAAGACACTGCAGTTAAAAGGACAAATGAAAATGCAAACTACTCAACACAGTTGTGTAATAAATAGTATTAAAATTGTAATCGGGAACATAAAACATAGCAAAAGAATCATATGCAAATTCAAGTGAAATAACCAGAAATCACCCTACCTCTTCTGGTTTAAAAGTAGGTGAACAGTATTGTTTTTAAAGGGGAAAACTCCTATTACAATCAGAAAGGAATGCTGGCTGCTGTGAGGTATAAAACATCTCCGTAATTTCCCTCTGTCCATGACTGTCTTCATTGTGTGTTGTTTTAGAGAAAAGCATGTTGATATAAAATGGGAATATATAAAACTGAAAATTAAGTATCTATCATCTGATGAATTTAATGTATTTCTGTAATTAAAAGTTCAGCTGTTCTGCCTATGAATGTCTTGAAATGAAAATGTAAGTCTGAGTGGCTAATAAGAAGATAGTAACACTTAAAATAAAAGTAAACTACCCCTTTCTTCAGGCTAAAGACCTAGTAGTCATTTGCATTTAATGGCAGTCTGTATCCCAGGCTCTTTTCTTGCTATTAAAAATTCTATTACACTCAACAAAGAAACATAAAAATATTTCTTAGCTAGAGTTTCTTTCAGAATGTGTAGAACCAGTACATAAAGAAAATATTTTGTTATGTTACATTAGGTGCAAACTTGGCAGTCTTACAAAAAGAAAAGAAATCCCCAACTGCAAAGCGAGTTCCTTCACACAGTTCCTATTTTTTTAAATCCTAGTATCTCTTCCACCAGTACTCAAAGCAGCATGCAGTTTTTTTTTATCCATATTTTATGCTTTTCTGCATTTTCCTTTCTTCTCTCTTTGTTGGAATTTCCTCAGTCTTCGAGCCCATGTGTCCCTCCACTGTATCACCAGACTAGTTTTGTCAGCGACCACGCCGCTCTGGTCTGGCGAATCTTCATCATTGCCCAGTAGTAAATATTTTTTCATTGGTTTGATTCGGGGGCACTTGCAGCCAATGTCCTTTGAGCGAACCCACAAAATTTGATCCCCCCTGCGTATGCGGTTCTCACCTTGCTTGTATACTGACACAATATTGACTGTAAACTTCCACCATTCCCCGGCTCTGTCTGCCTTCAGGATATGAATCTGGACCGCTGTAACAAAAGACAACAAAACAAAGTATTAAGGCATGGAAAACAAATCGGTCTGCTGTAGTTGCTCAAATCTTTTATCAACATTTTTATTTCTTTTCTGCTAAGTACTTACATAACATTAAAGGTTATAAGCACTATTTGAAAAAGTACTGCTTGCTGAAAAAGGACTTAAAATTTAGTGACCTGCTTTTACAAAAATACAATCCTAGTTAAGAGCACAATTCAATTATAAAAAAAAGATGCTCCTTAAATAAAAATATAGTGTATCACATAGCAGAAAGTACTATTTAACAATGAACCTATTTAACTGAAAACATACTCTATTCAGTATGCTATCTCCTGCACTTTTTATACCTAAAGAGCAATAACATGGTAGGTGTAGTGTCTGTACAGCTGTACGAGTTTACACTTTTGCACACATAATGTCATTTGTCATATTTTTGGTACTTATAGATAAAATGCTGACAATGAAATGCTGAGAAAATCAGATGCTAATATTTCAAATAAAGTATCTTCTTCTGTAAATCTCTTACAAATGCACCCACAGTGGAGAGAGTAAAAAATGATGGCAAAATATTCACATTCACCTTCGCCCAATAAATCATTTTTTGTTAGGTAAAAGCAGTAATTCTGCTCAAAAGAAAAAAAAAGACGTCTAGTCACCATATAGTATAATGCTTCTGCCTTGCAATCCCTCATTTACATCAGCTCTTTTGTCGCCTACTTTGACCAGAGTAGACAAACCTGATTTATGACATTCTGTGATACAGTATATCACCTCTGGCAGAAAAACTGGTTAAGAGTTAGCCTTGTTTCATTTAATGCATTATGTCTCCCACTTTAAAATCTGTGCCTGAGTGTGCAGTTGTCTCAAACAAGCTCATTTCTGTAAATTGCCTCAGCTATAATGTGACTGGATTGAAACTGCTGGATGATTTAATTTAATTGAAAACATCAGCTAATAATGCTAATGCTAATCATATAAATGAGATTGTACGACATGGCTAACTGCATTGACCAAAGTAGGATAAGGAAAATAGTCTTGGCCTCCTGCTGGAACCATGTTAAAGCCTGTTTTGCAGTTTTGCAATGTTTTGTGCTTCAATTTTTTCTTTGATGATTTATTCTTTAAACAAAAACATTTAATATTTAGGAACATAAATATAGATAAATAGATGGAGAAATAGATAGATATATACACTTTTAGAGTATCTAACTGTAGCTTGTTTTGGGGCTATGATATTAAACAACAGTATATACAAAAAAATCCTAACAGACAATGGGAAAACTTACAAAATTCATAAATACAGAGATCAGAGGTCAAGACTGATATATGTATCGAATAGGCTGCTTTAAATGATGCTGATAATTTCAGACTGGTAACTAATATCAATACCAAAAGCTAGTCTATCTGTTTCAGGAAATATGAAATACAAATGTGAACCTGCATTGATCTGAGCAATTACTGGCTGCTTGTGACTTGTTCATATGCTGTCACTTAGTCTTACAAACCGTATTTATTTATTTCATTGCAAAGACTTGCATTGCATATTACTTAACTGCATCGGGCTTATTTTATATTATTAAGTAGCTTTTAATTGTGTGACCACCTGCTCTTCTAGCTCCGTGTAATGTACCATTTTGAGCAGGCATGAAGTTTATTTGTCCCATTCAGGTTTTTTCCTTTTTTTGCTTTCATCTTCTCATTTTCTTGCTACATTCCTCAATCACGATGACATTTCTGTTTATTTATTTGCTATTGTATACCCCCATAACGATGTCCTATACAATATATCTCCAAGCAGTTATGCTTCTGTACTTGTCAGCTGGATTATGTGCTTGCCTATGTTTTATTTGCCTTGTGCCCAGGTCAATGCTTAAAAGGATCCTTGGACCAGCTTACCCACTGATTTATCAGATTTAAGTAAAAATAAAACACAATAAAACAAAAATACATAAAATACAAAGGAATACAGATCTATTAAACATTACCTCCTCCACTGCTGGGAGAGTCAGCCTAACTTAGGCCACCAAATAACTCTATTCCTTATCATGTCAACATATATTGCTGTGGAGCTCCCAAAAAATCAACACATTCCATGTAAATGCATGCAATATTAGTAACAAATGTAATTTGCTAGCTGAATGGTTGCAAACAAGACAGATATCATACGTATTACTAAAACTTTGCAAAAGCATCAGGAGCACATACTGCCATTGCTGTCTGTAACATTTACAATTCCTGTACATACAACTGCAAACATAAAGCTATTGAGGGAGGAGCACTAATAATTATTATTTAACACCAACCAACTTGTGTAAACCAAGAAACTACAAACAAGGTTTTTACCTGTGTTTTTTAATATAACAATAATGTTTGTTTTTGAATGGTCAATTTGGTTTAATTTATTCTAGTTATCACAGTAAAAACTGTTAATGCATATTCCATGCTATTTAAGAATGTGGTTTGTTTTTAACTCATAGCGATATAAATAAGTAACTGATGTCATATTGTCTTAAAGCCTAGTATAAATTGATTTGTAATAATTATTATTTGTTTATTTATTTACATATAAATGTATGTATGCTTACTTTGTTGATTGAACTGGTCCCAATAAGCCAGCAGCCAGTTTTCAGAGGAAACCTGAGGTGCCATTTACACTGATTCTGTGATATTTGGGAGGGCACTACTCATTTGGAAACAAAGGAGGAGGAGGGTGGCAGAAGGGGTATCTTACTAAGAGCTGCAGGGTCTAAAAACAGAGGTGTGCCAATGTTAGAGTCATGGAAATTAATCAGATTGCTCTTGGAGGCTTAGTGGATAACATGCTTTTAAAACTGATAGAGAAGGAAGACCCAACTGAAACCAAAACTTTACAGTGGAGTAAGATCATGGAAACAGGTGGAGTGGATGCTGATGTATCGCCATTATTGTGTTAAGGAGAGGATTATGGAATTATTATGAGATAAATTGAGGTAAAGGATAGTTTTTCAGATGTTTGACAACTAAGGGGCAACCTCAGCTGATAAACTAGCAAGTTCTAAGGAAGTCCTCTAATGGGGCTTCATAAAACAATTCTGAACAAGGCAGGAATGAACTGTTAATTGAAAAGCAACAGACTGACAGCAGTTTAATAAAGGGACCATATTCTACATTCATGAATGCAGAAAGTGGAAAAGGGATATAGGTGAATGTAGCGGAAGAAATGAACTGAACAAACAACCACATAAGCAGGATATCAAGATAGGTGTATTGGTGCAATGCAGAATGACAGAAGTTACTGAAACTGAATTAAAAATGTACTTTGAGAATCTGTGTCAAAAAGTTTTATGAAATAAAAATAGTAACTGATGATTGAAAAGACTGTACTAGAGCGCAGGAATTGTAAGAGAAAGTGTTGAAGAAAACAAACTGCAGCATATCTCAAATGTTGATAATTGTCCATGGAAAAAAATGTGTTAAATATTGGGAGTGGGGGTGGGGGTAGGACTAAAAGCAAGTTTTATTACTGTGGCAACTGTCTTATTTAGTCAAAGACTGCAAAAAAAGAAGGTGTGGGCAATGTAGGGAATGTGATCATTCTACAAAGAAGTGTAAGTGTATGCAGAGTGCAGTAACGAAGACCATGTATGGTTTGATTGGCCCACTCCAGTGGAGGACAGGACTATTAATGGAAGGTAGGATATAGAAGGAAATAATAGTGAAGAAAGGAGGAATGAAAAATGCAGTGCAAGTTGAGAAAGGATGATATCCAGGAAGAAGAAACAGAAGTAAGACGAGTTAGAAAGTGAACAAGGTGATTGTAGAGGAGGAGAAGAAGGTGAGGCAGGGGAAAGGGATGAAGCAGTTGGGATTAGTGTAGAAAAAAGATTTTCAGTATTGGAGTTTGATGAAGAGGTAACATTAACAGAAAACAAACAAGAAAATCCATGGTAGACAGGGTGAGAAGTAGAAAAAGAAAATTGAAAACAAGTGCTGGTATGAATGCATGCAAAGGTAAAGGTTGAGACTGATATGTGCCTGTAAATTATGTCATTTTACAGGAGTTGGTCTAACTGGTTGGGTAGTATTTGAAGAAAACTATAGAAAGGTATATAAGAAGGTGGAAAGGAAAGAATATGTAACAAAAATAGGCAATCTGAAAAAATATTAAAGGAAAATATTGAGGAGTTTAGACTTTCACTCCTTGTTCATATCTATCCATTAATCATTACCAACACCCATGATTTGTAATTTAGGTTGATAACACATTTATATGTTTTTCATGCTCCATACTTTTTCAATGTCATTCACATCAGCTTATAACTTATATTGTGGAATGTGTTTTCTATATCACATTTAACCACTCGTTCTTCACCTTTTGTAATAATTTATAAGTCATTATTCTTTCTTTTACTTTGTATACCACGTCTTCTATAATTTCCTGTAATACCTTCTGAAATCTTTTCTGTAATGTTCTGAAAAATAACTTACAATCTGAATTTCCCAAAGTGATAAGGCCCCATTTTTAACTTTTTCTTTCAGCCTTCTACCAAATAACATTTATCACCCCTATAGATAGACAGATAGACAGATGTATATGCACACACACATGTATGATCTATCCTCATCTGTAATACCATTGTGCAACAACTCATTCATTATGAAAAAATAGTGTTTTCTCTGTCATTCCCTTCTAAACCTTATAATTCAGATCATCTAGTCCTGGAATTGACCTGTCAGTCTCATTTTTTAGGATCCTGTCTAATTCTTCACTCTCCATCTACTTTGCTTTACACTTTTTGCATCACATTTTCTCTACATCTGTTGTCGCTGCTACCATCATTTCACACTGCATTTATATTATTACACCTTCCTCATCTATTATATTCATTACACCTTCTACATATTTCCCTTCATTCCCCAAAAAGAGTGAAACAACTTGTATTTTCCCTTGAAAAAATGTAACTACTAAGCAAAGTAAATAGTTTGAGAGCATCATTTAACAAAAGATACTATTCTCTACATGGACAATGACATTATTTTCAGTTATGTGGACAGCGGACTGCCAAAATATATGACGTTTCTGGAACTTAATCATGCATTTGATTTTGCAGATCACTCACTACTCATCTTTTAAGCTTCTTCATCTTGGTTTGGCCTAAACCACATCTAATCAACAGTTTCTTGTTAGATTGCCCTAGAGTGGTAATGCTTAATATTTTAGCTCTAAATCTATGGCAGTTACTGCTGAAGTATATCAAGGCAACATCTCTGGCCCTTTATTTTTCTCCTTTTTATCTGTTGTCTATTTTCTGATTTTCCATAACCAAAACAATTCTTTATCCATTGAACTCAAAAAAAGAAGATAGAGATAACATATTAATGAAACATTCCCTTCTAAGCCAATCAATGAACTCTGTGATTTCATAACATCAAACTTATGTTAAATGCATCAAGAAGTACAACACTGCTTTCCAGTTCCCCTCATTGCCTATCAAATAATTTATCTGTTAGCGTTATAGACCTTTGGGGAAGCAGCGTATCTACCAAAGACCCATATGAATAACTCAACATTCACTTAGATACCCATTTTAACCTTTCAACTGCATGTAGACAATATTGTTGCTAAAGACCTCTCATGACTTCTAGTGTTACAAATTTGCAAATCACCTTACACCTGATTCTCACTATGCCAGAGCCAAATCCCTACTTACCTCCATTTAGGAATATGGTCTTTCCCTCATCTCATTTGAATTACAAAATGCACACATTGCAAGAGGCACAAAACAAAATATGCAAATTCATTAACCTAGTGGAGAATCATAATCATTTCTACTCACTCTTCTCCTACACTAGCACCCTACTTGTACCTAGAATGCTATATTCCTTTGCCACTAGACTCACTACTATATTTCAACTTCTATACTTTGATTTCTGTACTCTACTTATCTGAAAACCTTTCTTAAATACCAATAACTACCCACTAAGCATTACTCTGCTTGGATTCCTAACATTGAAGAGACCACTCTTCTCTTTCCTTTTTCTTATGCATACTTAACACTGGTTTTCTAAACTGTTTTTAGCAGTAAAGACCACTATCCCCTGATAAGTGCAAAATCTCAGAAATATAGAAACCTTCAGAGCCTTCTATTATGTGTACCCAATCTCATCCAGTCAGTAAAAATGTTTGTTCAATATGCCATCTTGTGTATCCACCATGCAGATCAACCATCAACACACGTCTGTAAGTTATGCAGAACACACCTTTACACTTCAACACACCCCACCCTGAGCAACATATTTTAGTTTTATGTCTTCCCTGGAATTTTTTTCTTATGCGGTAGGGTCATTCTGGACTATAATTTTATTTTAACCCTCTTTGTTCTGTACCTTAACATATTGTACAGCTACTTCATGTATCTGCTATCATTACTATATATATATATATATATATATATATATATATATATATATATATATATATATATATATATATATAAGCTGAATCTTTGTCCCTTCACTGTGATTCCATCTTTTTTTCTCTCATGCATCATTAGACTTTCCTTTTATCTTGATTACCATTCATTCTTCTGAGCAATTTATATACTTGTCCTTTAAACTGTAACAAACTCAATATATTTCCTCAGTCTGCACATTAATGTTTATAAAGTATATGTACAGGTGGAAGTAGATGCCAGTTTCAGAGAGCTCTTTGTGAGTGTACCCTGGGTATAGCATATATCCTGAAAACTACTGACTGTAGTGTAAATTGTAAATTGCAACTTGATCTCGCCTGGCATTGTCATCTATTATTGTTGTCTGTGTTCTTACCTTGCATTGAGTCATGGCTGAAAAGAGTTTCAATGACCAAACCATAATTCTTTAATTAAATGTGGACTGGCTCAGGGGACAAATATTAGTAGTCCAAATAAAAACCTTCACTTTGCTTCTGTCCTAGTTTCCTAAACCAGTCCTCAGACTTTGGTGCTGAGATTTTCTTTTATTTAATGCATTCTTTGCATCAATTCTAGGGTATTCTTGCATATGGTGTTCAAAATGAACCAATACTGTAAGATTGGAGTGCTACTTTCTTAAAATGTAAATTTTCTTAGTCTCCAAAGTTTTTTAGTAATCTGTAGAACTGGACTGAAAACAATTAGGTTTAACACTACTGAATGTGCTGTCATGCACTTAGGGAAAATCAATGACAGATATTTATAGGCCATCACCAGCTCAGACCTACGAAGACCTTGTCATGGTACTCTCACTTTATTCATGTGTATCTTCAAAGATATAAATACTAAAATGTGCTTTGTACATCATTAGGTATATTTTCTCCACAATTTCATCTAAGGAGGCTTCTGTCATGTTAAAATGTAGCATGTTATCACATAGACTGTAATGTCTCTTTATGTAGTTACTTAGGGACAATCTTGCAGACCAGAAATAATTCAAAGTTTTTTTTTTCACCAGGCAGATTTGCGACTAACAGGAAAAAAAAAAGATTACCCATGAGAGTATGTTTCTTGGATATGTACTCCATTCTTTATAGATTCTGAAGAGGAAATCTGATTTTTGGGCCAAAAATGTAAATAGTGAACTCTTGCAAGCCTGTTTTTGGTACAACACCAGAAAATGAAGTTTTAATTTTTATCATTAGCAGCAACCACTCACCGTATCAGCAATTTCCTGATTTCCCAATTTATTGATTTCTGGATAGGTCAACAGGAGACTTGATGTACAAACCTATGTTCCAAGGATTGATATTCTATTATAGTTTCCTGTGAGGCGCATACCTTGCATGACAATACATTGTAACAGTATGTCTGAAATGCATTGCGTACAACAGTGATAAATAAAAAGTGCATTTTGTGTTTTGGTGATGTGCAGGCTGACAGTTTTAAGACATGCAGAATTTACATAGCAGCTGAAATCAGTTCTGCATTTTGCTGAGTTGCCCTCACTGTAAATTGTACAGAAAACCTAATGTAGAATTTGATGTTTTAGTAGCTGTTCAAGTAGAAAGCAATATTTTCAATGGGTTTTATTCAGCTTCTCCTTCCACATACACAGGAACACATCTGCTCAGGGATTGCAAGAGTGCACCTTCCACACAGTCTCAAAAGTCATTAGTTTCCCCTTCTATCTGCCTAAAATTAGGTGGAGTTACAGACTGCAAAAAATATATTTTTCATTGTAGACATTATACAACACTGCCACTAGGCTTGCAAGATTCCTCCTTCCACCCAGTCTAGAAAGTTATTGATTTCCCCATCTTTCTTCATAAAATTACCTCTGTTATGCTAAGCTGATTTGCAGCCTGCAAAAATATTTTTCTGTGGGGACAATATATAAGACTGTCACTAAGTAAGGTGCTAAAACTATCTGTATCTATGAACTTGCAGCGAGTACTACTGTTAAAGAAAAAGGACCCTTCATATGTTAATATACTTCAGGCTTGTTAAAGTCATTCTACTTTAATACAAATGTTTTTCTTGCCCATGAGCAGTTCATCTTGGTGTTAATGTATGGCTTTCACACCCATGAGCAACTTTTTAAAATTATTTCTACTCCACTCCAGTGTCCTGTTGAGTTACTCACATTATTTTAGTAAAACCACACACACACTGCTGTTTAAACCTCCCCTTACATCTATTGTCACTGGTTATTTATCTTGGGCTAAGACTTTTATCTATGAGTGGTTCTAACCCACTCCATTCACCATCTCTATGCTCAGGATCACTACTCTCCCTTATTCTACCCCCGATTCCAAACCACCCCCTCCTTATCTAAAGTTATACTGAACATATCCCCTTCCCATTGTCATCATACCTCTCAAGTGTACCTCATTATGAGGAACGTACCTCATTTGGGGTCTTAAAAAGTTCATGTTCCTCAAAGTTCCTCGAAGTTCGCCATTGAAAGACTCTGTCACACATTCAGTGTTAGGAATTTTTTTTAAGTGAAATCTATGGTACGTAGAAATGAATCATATTAATTCATTAAAAGATATTCTTTATAAGTAAAACCAGCATATTTTAACCATCCTATGGTTTTCCTAGTTGAAGTTGTTAGTAAGCCATTAGTATGTGTTGCACATTTTGCCCATTTGTTCCACATTATGAGGGCTAGTGTTCCTCATTTTGGAGATGGAAGGTTGAGAGCTATGATTTTCATTCCTATACCCTCCTTACCAATCCCTGCTACTACCTCATTATCCAATATCATTCACACAAACCTTTTACAAACTTATGTTACCTTCCCTCCAGACTTATTCTTCTTTACTTCCTCACTTAATTTACTTTCCCCTATTGTTCTCACTTTACAATCTATACTTTTATTCTCCTTTTCACCCTCGTACAATATTCAGCTCTTCCTCCTCAGCAAGTCCTTCAATATTACCTTTCCTTTCATAATAGTGACAGAAAACATAATACCCACAAACCTTTTATTATACACATCGCCTACTTAATCATTCTCCATTAATTCACAATTTCACCCTACCACTCCACAGTTTACTCTACATTTCTCTAACTGACTATACTTTATTAAAAATTTAACCTTTCTCTATCTCTATAATAAAGAAAAAAATCCAAAGAAATTCTTGAGCTCAATTACCTGGCTCTTATTCCTCATCAACCCCTTATCCTCCTCAGAAATAGCTACCAAATGTAACACTTTCTTCATCAACATCATAGCTTCTCTTACCTCCAGCTCTCCTAAACTAAATCATTTACTCTACCTCAAAACTCTACTAATCCTGACATTCATGCCTTCAATCTGTCTCAATATCATATGTTAAACCGTTACTGAAGAAACGTAATCCCTTTTCTCCTTCTGCTGATGATATCCCTGCTAAGTTCTCATTAACAGTTCTATTCAAGAATCCCAAGTCCCTGATCTGTGGGGAAAAATCTTCATCATCCCCCTCCATAAATGAGATAACTCCTCTGAAATGTCTTACTTTAGGCCAATTGCCATCTTGTTCCCCCTTTCTAAGATCCTGGAAAAGTGTTTCCTTCAGTACCTGTTGCAAAATGATTGCCTAACCCCAACACAACATGGTTTCCAGCCAGGCCATAGCACCACTACAGCTTTGCTCAACTTTTCTGACACCATTAATAAGGGCAGAGACCAAGGAAAGTTTATCTCTTATGTTTTTCTACATCTCTCAAAAGTCTTTCACACAATATCACATGAAAAACATCTGACTCAAATGCCCTCTCTGGGACTTTTCAGAGCAGTTCTTCTATGGTTCTCTAACTACCGATCTCAAAGATATCAGTCTGACAAATTGCTCTTCTTTTTCTCTTTTCCTCCTAGTTAAATCAGGTGTTCCTCATGGCTCTATCATTGGACCACTGCTCTTTACCATTATCATCAGTAACCTGTATACCACCTCTGAGCAAGCTTGCCTTATTCAGTATGCATATGGCTCAACTCTCATCTGCTCATCTGACAGCCCACTACAATCCATGGCACAAAATGCCTTCAATCGAATCAACCCGTGGCTACATCAAAACCAACTTTTACTTAATTCAAAAAAGACTAAACTACTACTATGTTTTCCAAAGTCTCATGTGATGCTATAAGTAACTTCCACATTACCTCTTTAAATAATGCAGCTATTGAAGTAGTTACCCATATCAAATTGCTTGGAGTCACCATACATGACAACTTAAAGTTTGATCTTCACATACAAAAATGTATAGAAATAACTTGTCAAAAACTAGGTCTAGTATATAGAGCAAAAAAATTCCTTCCTCCTTCTAGTAGAATTATCTTAGCTAACACTTATCTTTTACCCTCTATTCTCTACTGCTCACCTATTTTGACTAACTTCCAGATCTGATCTGTAACATGTAAAAAAAAGCTCATGTAGTGTCCAAATGAGGAGAAAAACAAAAAACATGGGAGTACTGCATAAATAAATATATAAACTTTAAAGCAAAACCAAAAACAAAATAGCACAGAAAAGGTTAAGCACTTATGTCCAAAAAAGTCCTGTTGTTAGAAGAATGAAAGCACTTAACCTTTTTTGAGTTTTTGTTTTTATTTTTGTATTAAACTTGCTATATTTACTTATGTGATAGTCTTGTGTTTCCTGGTTTTCTCCTGGTTCAGATACTATGTGAGCTATTTTATGTGTTTTGAAGTCTGTCGAGCAGAGCCACAGAGGTGATCCCTGGGGTGAATTTCCTATTTCCCATCCAGTCATCAATATTTTTCTTGAAGAGTGCTAATGAGGAGCTATGTTTGATATAGATAGGTAGTTTCTTCCAGAGTATGGGAAGTCTCTGGGACAGGAATCTATTCCTCCAACATGTTCTGTTTATTGTGGTGACAAGTGTAGGTCCCTAGAGTGTGTAGCTTAGAGGGATTGGGATTTTTTTAAGTGGAGCAGCTCTGGGTTTGACATAGCTTTGTATGTTAGGCAGAGATCGCCTCTGAGTAGGCGATATGCGATGGAGTAAAGCTGGAGTTTTTTGAGATGGTCTGCATAAGCCATCTGTTTGAGGCCGGTAATCCTCTTTGTGAGGTATTTCTGCGACCTTTCCAGTTGTAGATGTCTTGTGCGGTACATACCAAAAGGGGCATTGTACTCTATAATGGGTCTAATGAGTGATGAGTAGAGGGGAAGAATTACTTCTTTTTTTCCTGGATGAGAAACCTTTTGTAATGAGGTGTGCCACATAGAAGGATTTCCTGACTACTGTGGCGATGTGATTATCAAAGGAGAGACTACTGTCCACCTGTGTCCCAAGGTCTCTTATCACACTTTCGGTGTTAAGTAGACTACCACCTATGTGGCAGCTAATGGGTACAGAGTTTTTACCAAAGGGAATGACAATGCACTTTTTGGCATTGAGCTTGAGGCCATGGCTTTCACACCAGGCATCTGTCTCAGTGAGGCTCTTTTGTAGGATGTCCACATCGTTAGGAGTTTCAGTTATGGCTCCTAGTATGCATTCATCTGTAAACTTCATTAGCCAAGGACCTTCTGTGTTAGCCTGTACTTCAGAAAAGTAGATACCAAACAGGAGAGGACCCAGGACTAAACCCTGTGGTACTCCACTTGTCACTGGTCTGAAGGAGTCTGCTACTTTCACAGTGTGTGTTCTGTCAGTGAGCCAGTTGGCAACCCATCTTGTGACATAGGGATTTATACCTAGTTTAGTGGGTTTATCTATAATTCCAGAGTGGAGGATGGTGTCAAAAGCCTTGGCAAGATCTAGATAGGCTGTGTGAACCACCTTACCCTTGTCTACAGCTTTGGTGACTGCTTCAAAGAAGTCTATCAGGTTTAGGAGACATGATCTGCATTTTACAAACCCGACCTGGGTGGGGTCCAGAGTTTGGAGATTACTAATGTCTTTGTTTATAAGTTCCATGATGATACATTCCATGGCCTTGCAGACCAGGCTCATTAGGCTAATAGGGCGGTAGTTCCTGGGGCCTGTGGTGGCTCCTCCTTTGTGGAGTGGGATAACCGTCATTGTGTGCCATTCAGTGGACACAAAGCCTGAGGTGAGGCTATGATTGAACATGGTGCTTAGGTGGGGTGCCAGTTCATTCTGTAGTTCATGTAGAATGCAGCCTGGGATGTTGTCAGGCCCCATGGATGCTGTGTTCTTGGCTTTGGAGAGTGTGGTTTTTACCTGTGCAGCCGTGATTACATGAACTTTGCATTCTTTCAGTATAGAGATGGGCCCTTTAGGGGGTGGGGGGGTATAAAGTTAGCACTGAACCTATCTGCCAGGATGTTGGCAATATCAGTTGGTTCTGTATATTTAGTGCCATTGTGCTGTAACTCAGAGCAGATCTGAGTGTTGCCATTGAGATTCATGACATAGCTGTAGAATGATTTGTGGTTGTCTTTAGAATCACTGGAGATTTTGTTTTCATAACTAGCTTTGGAGGATTTTATGATGGATTTCAGCTTCTTACTGAGGCTGACCAGGAAGTTCTTCCAGTCATGGGATTTTACTCTTTTTTGCAACAGTTTCTTTCTTCTGTTGTAGAGTTTGCTTATGGCAGGGGACCACCAGATTGGCTTCCTTTTTTTTGGAGGATAGCATCTTGGTTCTGTTAGGGATAGCACAATACATGCAGTCGTGTAAGTGCTTATAAAGTGCATTTGTGAGATTCAGCAGTCGTACCTCTATTGTCCATCTGCAGGGGTGTTGTGAAGTTTTCCACTTATGTCTTAAAAAGTGTGAAGTTGGCTTTGGATACATTTTTTACGGTGGTTCCCCTAATTGGGGGTGGGGGGTGGGGGTGGGATGTGGATATCTAGGCTGATTAGCTTGTGGTCAGATCTGACCAATGAGGAATTGACCTCTGTTTTTTGCCCATGTTGGTAATGACCTTGCTTGTGGATAAGTTGATCCAAGGCATTGGAATTTATGAATTCCAGAAAACGTTGAGCAAAAGAGTTGGTACATGAGTAGTTTTCCCAGTTAATGGTGGAGTAGTTGAAATTGCCCATTATTAGAGTGTTGGGTTGTACCCTAATATTTTCCAGTGTATCAAGAAATGAGAAGTGGGAATCCTGGGGCATGGTGGGGGATCTGTAGCAATTTACAATTTGGATTGCGGTCTTGCCCAGAGTTAGTTGCACTTGGATAATCTGGGATACATTATGCTAAGCAACTAGCGTGGAGGTGTGGATATCCTTAATGAATATGGACACACCTCCACCTTTAGTGTTTCGGTCCAGGTTAGGTGGCTAAAAGGTGTGGTATGAATTATAGCCTGGTAATGCAGGGGTGCTCTCTGGAGCCTTGAACCAGATCTCTGTCACTGCACAGATGTTGATGTTCTCCATTTTAAGGAGTGCCTCAAGTGAATGCATTTTGAGGTTTAGACTTCTAGCATTGAGTAGCATTACCCTCAGATTTTGTTTGCTTATACCTGTTACTGTGGTGAATTTGTCATTTGAAGCTTGCCTAAAAAAGGCACTATAGGGTTGGCAAGAGCCTTAGCCAGTATCCGGAATCCCAAGAGTGACAGGTGCAGGCCATCTCTGGCAAAGCATCTTGGTCTGTCGATCATGTCATCTCAGGCAGACAGATACTGGATCCCCTTAGAATGACACCAGAAGCTTAGCCAATTGTTGAAGTCAATCATTTTTTCCTTGTATTGTGGTATCATTCTGGGTGATAGCAGGATGCTACTCAGGGTTAGGGTCATACATGCCTGGGCTACAAGATCAGAGAGCTCCTCCATGTCTCTTCACGTAGTCCAGGGAGGTATGTCTCAGGTTATTCACACAAACATGGACAATGACATAGTCATATTTGTACTTGTTGTGGAGTGACCTAAGTGCGTGCATTATGTGGCGGATCCTGGCACTCAACAGGCAGCTGACAGTAACTTTCTCCTTGTTTAGCCTGGTGAGTGGAACATCAGTATGCCTGACTATAGAGTCACCTATGACTAGAGTGTTTGGTATGTTTTTATGCCTTATGGGCTGTGGTTGAGTGGCACACTGAGTTTGTGGGCTATGTGTCATTTGGGTTGTGTTGGAGGGTGGAGATTGCATGCGTTTCTGCTTTGGAGGTCTCTGTTGCTTGAACAGATTTTTATTGTGAGCCTCCGTGAATGTAGGTGTGTGTTTTGTGTTGCTATGTGTGTGTTTTGGTGGTGTAGGTTTTGAGGGACTATGTGATGAGTGTGGTGCAGTGCAAGTGTTTACCTTCTCCTCTTGACTGTCTAGTCCAGACTTGGGTGAAGAGATCTTTGCTTCCAGTTCGGCTATATAAGTGCATCTCTCACAGATTGTAGTGTTGGTTGGTAGGTGGAGAGGGTTGTCTGTGTACATGAGGCAATTGCTGCATTGCCCCAAGATGCCCAGATTCATCAGGTAGACAGGAGAAAACACTGGGAGCTGACCCTTAGACATGCCTGGATAGGTGCTCATTTATTAAGTACCAAAAACTGTTTTCCTCTAGACAAGTGAGGAAAGTTGAGTGCTGTAATAATTTGTAGCTTATTTAGTGCTTACGAGTTATGAACAAGTGCTGAGCTCAAAGAAACAGATTTGAGTGCTAAAACTAAAAAAAACTGGCTGGTTCTAAGGGGAAAATTTGAAGAGCAGACTTTATGGCGCCAGGGAATAGTTTTACCCTAGCTAAGCGGCGATGCATAAAGAGTATTTTTTTTAAATATAACAGTAGCAAATGAGCAACCTGATTTAAACAAATTAACCAATAAAAAGCTAAAAACTGAGCCCTGTTCCAGCAGTATTCGATCTGACAATTTCTAACTGCACACTCCTGCCACTAGGGTGCATGGGAACCTTCTCCAAAAAAAGATGGTCTGGATTAGTGAACAAGTTATACAAACAAAGCTAGGTTCAGCAGGTCTGAATTTAGTTTATCCTACAGCAAACAAAGCGTACCAATTTCAGAAAGAAACAGTTCAAATAAGCAGGCACAATAAGCCTTTAACCAGAAACTCCCAGCTCAGAAGGGCAGAATCTACCCTCTCCTCCCACAAAAGTGCAGACCACATCTTCTTAATGTAAAATAACTGGCCCGGAGCCCAAGTGCTTAAACCAGAACAGAAATACACTCTTAGAATAACAGATACTAAGCCTTCAATCAGCAACTCCCAACTTAGAAGGATGTAAACTACCTGTCCTGCCACAACAGTGCAGACCACAAACCTTCTTAATGTAAAACAACTGGTATGAAGCCCAAGTGCTTCAACCAAAGGCTTAGAATAACAGTTACAATTTAATCAGGCTACTAAAAAGCAGTAATAAATGCAGCAGAATAAATGCAATAAAGTTTGAAATCTATAAACTAAAAAAGGTATGGGGTAAAGTTTATAGTCACACTGCATATCCAAACTATGGAATTGTATCTCAAATTCAATCAGAACTATATTTAACCTCTGTGTATTTAAGTCCTCTCTCAAAGAATTTCTCATTTGCTCATGGCTATGCTCATGTACCTCACCTGTATGATCTATATTAACAAATAGTTTACGTTCTTACTAACCTAACCTCTCACCATACTATCTATCTATACCCTTCAACACATGCCCTCTCCCCACTCTTAGGGTGGACTTGTATCTTTTTATTTTCATTTCCTAGCATAGTAGACTATACTTCTAATACTCTTGTTTATATTGATTATCATATTTAATCATCAATTTCTTTTTATTTTTACATCACTGGTGTCTCCTCGTGCTTTATCATATCCTTTGTATTCTACTATCAAACTGTATGTATATATGCTTTTTAGTTTTATTAACTAAATTTTCCTGTTGGGTAAACTGGTATGCTTAAAGAACTGTCTAAGGGGAGGCATTGAAGTCCTATAGCTATTGATAAAAAATGACATGGGTAGTAGTTGATGGATAAGAAGTGAACAAAATCTAGGTGAAATGGCCATTTAAAAATTAAATTTGGGCCAAGTTGAAAACAGGCTCAGTAAAGTTCAGACTTTTTTGTAAGGCTGCTTATTACAAATACTCTTGCAGTGCATCCCTTTCAGCTGTTTTCATGTAGCACCTATTAAGCTTTATTTATTTATTTATTTATTCATTCCTTCATTCATTTGTTTCCCTATGAGTGGCAGAAACTGAGTATTAGAATCCCCAAAATGCTTTTGTCATAAAAACATCCAAAACCACCTACATGTACCAATTCTACAGGTGCACCAACTCAAAGAAGGGGTAAATTCTTTGAAAAGGGCATTACTGGCAGCACAACTTGCCATCACTGATTTCCAGTGGAGGAGTTCCGATCATCGGTGGGTTGAACCTTGGGCAACTGAAGCTCAAGAGTTCAATCTTCATCCACCGGTAGATTACCCTCCATTCATTTATTCATTTATTAATCAGGTAAGTAGGCTATTTCACATGGGTCCTTCACAGCCATTATGTGATATTAGCAAATTTAATGCAGGGGAGCACTGTGTTCCACATGGATGAGAAGCCTGTTCCAGAAAAAAAATCTACTGAAACTGCCTGACTGAAAATCAAAATCAGGTTGCAGCAGTGAGAGCACTAAATCTTGGTCATGTGACCAACAGGGGGCTCCCTTAACATTGGGTTTGTCCAGTATTCAAACCCAGGACCTCTTGCACTCTAAATAAGAATTATACCCCCAGACCAACAAGCCAAGTGAGAGATTCACGGCACTTTGAAATAGACTTTACATAGACGAGCAAGTTGCCTAAATGAGAACAACTGTGAATACCTTACAGTCTGCAATAGGCTATCACTGGAGCCTGAAGTAAACACATTGGAGCAGTGGATAACCCAAAGGATAATGCAAAGTACTTCAGATGCAGGAAAACCTTAAAATAATTTGAAATCTGAGGTTATAGGAATATCATGCTACCCCTTCACAGCCTGTTACCACTTATTATCCCCCCTTTCAAGTTTTTAGTAACTCTGGGGGAGGGGATAAGTGGTAACAGGCTGTGAAATGGTAGCATTTTGATCTTTGGGATTTTCCCAAACTGATTGAGAAAGGAAAGTTCTAGGACTTGTCTCCATGAGGCTTCTTTCTTTGGTACCAGAAACATACTTGAATTAAAAAAAAATTGCCTGTCAGAGAAAGGGAATTGGCTCTATGACCCACCCCCCAGATTATCTGAAGGATGGAGAAGAATCCCCTGAAAAGGGGAGGGTACTCTCACCACCATTTGTACCCCTGGTGGATGACTCTCAAAACCCATTTTTCTGAGATTAGCTATTGCAAAACAGATAAATGAAGAGACAGATTTGGGATAATATTTAAATTTTAGTCTTGCTAGGGTGGGAAAGGGAGGGAATTAAATGTGGAGTGATTATCCCCCAAAGAGAACTTACCTGGACAGCATCAAGTCCACAAAAGGAGAGCTCTAAAGCTCTGAATTTTCTCCAGCTGTGCTTGAGCTTTCAACATTTTAGATGTTTGGAAGGTGCATGCCCCCAAGCGCCAGAAGATGGCCAGCCATTAAATCCTGGGTAGGATACAACCCATACAACCAAGGCCACTGCAGTAATTATCAAATTATGAACATCTAAATGTTTATCCAGTTCTGATGCTTAAAATAAACATTATTCTAGAACTGACTTCATCCTCTTTATGATCTCTCCACTGAGGAAGTCAGCATTATTCTGACATTATAATCAGATAATTTGACAGTTTTTCACTTTACCAATGGAAAAAATGAGAAATGTCTGTTCAAATAAAATAAGATAAAACATTCTGTTTAAGGAAGCCATTACACATATATTGGTATAAAGACAAACTTTTGTTTGAATCGGATGAAGACCAACCCTTTTCTATTAAAAAAAGGCAGTCTTAAAGACTTACATTTTAGCATCTTGGACATACTTTCTATATAACTTACAATTCAGAGCAACTGTAAATTTATGAAAAAGCATGCATTAACTGTAACCGAGGCATTAATGCAAATAATTGGCTGAATTGCTCAAACTCAAATAAGAAAACAGCTCTAACAGTTGAAAGCAGAAGTACTGTTTAAAAGAACACCAGGAATGGTATTTATTGAGATTCTTCCTCCTAAAGTGCCTGACAATTTAACAGTGCTTAATCATTGTGGTAAAAGCTTAGCATATGACTAAGGATATTCTTTGGATTCACTATACAACCTTGAAATACTGAAATATCGAATTTCAGTATTTCTAGACTGAATAGTCGAACACCCAAAACTGAGAATATCGCAATCGCGACCATACACACACACACACACACACACACACACACACACACACACACACACACACACACACACACACGTAACTACACTAAAACAAACAAAGCAACACACAAAAACACAACATAACACCACCCCACTTAACTCCGAGGTCGCACTAAACACACAGACAAAAAAACACCACCACACACACTAACATCCCTATCCAATACCCTTAAACAAAGATCACTTACCTAAAACCCCAGATAAATCCACAAACTGTACCGCAAGTCACGAACGTGACACCACGACAGCAGATTTGGCATTTCCGTAGTCGACATACTGCAGTTTTGCGTAACTGCACTTTCGTGTATTCAGTCTCGACGTACTAAAATTCGACATTTCAGTAAGTCGAGATTCTCTAGTGTTTCCTATTCTTCAGAAATTTAAAGAACATTACTGGAAATTTTACCAGAAACAAACCTTATCATAATGATTTCAGTGAAAAAGAACAGTTGTATATGTAAACTAACTATCACAGTAGATGCTCAAATAAATCACTGCTGCATGAGTCCAAGCTATACATGTTTTATATCTATCTATATATAAAACATATAAAGCAGTTTATATATATATATATATATATATATATATATATATATATATAATCTCTATATTAATATCTGTAGATATAGATAATACAGATATATTATATATGCACATCCTAACTTATCAGTTTAAAGGAAAATAAATAACCAAACAAAAACAATTGATACCAGTTGTTGGTTTTTCCCTTCTTGTCTTGTATTACCCTCATGGACTTTGACACCACTTTTCGAATGCCTACATACTGTTATGAACATGGCCTCCAAGGGTTTTCAGCACCAAGAGAATTAGCACCATATTGCCAAAAGAAAAAAATGGCAAGTAAAATTGGTTCATGTTAGACCACACAATGAAAACAACCACAACAACCTGTGATACATTTTAGCCATAGAAAAAAAAATAAAACAGGATTACTCCAAGCACGGGTTATTTCTTGAACTGCTTCAAAGAAGCCTTCGGTCAGTTAATGATCATTTCTAAGCTTATCTGCCTATCATTACCATTTATTTAGAAAAGTAAGCACTGTTAAAAACTGCATTTTTGTTAATATTACAAATGATATCATTATCAAGTTAAAAAAACAAGAGTTGATTGATGCAGAGAGTAAAATAAGTTATAGGGCTAAGCTTACGCATTGCACCTAATAATTTTTAAGTAATTTCTTCTTTATTAAGCTAGTACTTATTGTGAGTACTACAAAAGCTTATTTTTCATTAATTTCTGAGTTTTCTCTTCATATTTTCAATGTTTACAATGTATGATACCATTCTGTGGTACTGTAATAACGATTTACATTTTTTTTTGAAAGCTCTTTAAATCTGTCCCTCAACATAAGTAAAATAGAAACTGTAAAAAATAGGCTTTATGTATGAATACTTCATGACATCTGCAGAAATAAATAAATGTATTTCCTAAATATTTTTGGCAGTGATAGAATTTAAGTTTATCTTTTAAACATGAAAGGCATTTGATCTATGGTGAAGGTAGAGACTATGAAATATCACATGACCTAGCCTGGCAACAACTTGTGACCTTCAATTCTGCCTTCATGCGAGCTTTCTTTTTGGTTCATGCCAGTCATTGTTTGAAGTGGCATGAACTGCCTTTGACACTGAATAGGTCAGCTTTAGCAATGTCTCATGCAGTTCTTATGAATTCTGTTTTCATGTCCACTTTGTACTGTGTAATGTTGAACAAGATAACCAGCTGAGAGACAAATTTCCCTATTTGATGATCAGTTGTCTATAAACACTGCACACAATGGAGCCACCAAATGAGACACATGCCAGATCATCTGTGCCAAATGCGTAGCCCCGAAGGGACATTTAACTTGGTATTCAATATCTGTTGAAAGTGTATTTGTTGTATATGTTGTGAAACCAGAAGTCTGCTTTACTTTCTTAACTAATGAAGCGAGCATTATGCATATATGGTATTACCTGGTATGCTGTAAGACACTTCATTGGTGATTGTTCCATCTTAACTATTTGGTTAATCTGTCTTGGACAAAACAACAGCAAAAAGCTGCAGTTCATTTATATGTTTCTTTGGAAAAGAGACTGAAATAAAGTTACTAATTCATGGTCATACAACATGCAAGTTGTGACTATGACATTAAAACCCAAGTCTTTGGCTTTGCAGCTAATTTTTAATTAAAATTGTATATTTCTGTAGGTTTCTTATGTCCCAGTAACACTCCTTACTGTATTACCCTATTGTTTGTCATCTTATCTTTGCTTATATTTTGGTTGTTACCACTTTTCTGATGATGAGTACCCCTCCCCCAAGGCAAACGATTCCTGAGTTTACATAGTCTAGTTGTATGGTTGTGTATGTTTATATACTGAAACTCAAATATTTGCTTGTTCTTCAGATTTTTTGAGTCCTTTATTCATTATATGTACCTTATCTATGTTTTGTGCGAAGGTACAGCATTTTCTGTCATTGAATAGAGGGATAATTTTCCTTCAAGCTCTTCTTTACTGTTGTTTATGAAGGTAGCATTGGGGAATCAAATTGATTACTGAGCCATGAGGTAGGAAGAGAGGACTTTTCCTCTTTTCAATTTTAAATGCTCAGTGCCACCTGTCTGATGTCTCTGTCAGCCCCTGTATCACATTTGGCCCTCCTCCAAGCTGCGTGGTTTCCTACCTGTTACAGCTGTTATCTTTTCTGCATTGAAGGATACTGTTACTGTATTCTCTGTGAAAGAGAATTCTATGTTCCTTCGAATGGTACAAAAACACCAATGCTCAAAACATTGACTCCCCAAATCTTCACTTCGGAATGTTAGCATTAGGAAAAGATAGCATTTTACATATCATGGATGTGGTAAAATTATATTACACAAGAAATAATGTTGGCATAATCCGGTGATACTCACCTGATCAAATCTAGTGAGCAGAATATTGGCACAGGGAACATGGAACTTTGCCTTCTTCCTACATTTTCCTGATCTTTTGCTATGGTAGTTTAGAGAACCAACTCTAGTAACACTATACACTCCCCAAACTGTTGCCAAGTCAATGATTTTCAGAAGTATATCAGGCAGTGCTGTGATCACTATAGTATACAAACACAGTAATGCGTATATATAGTCATTACGAATAAAGAAGTGTTGCACATGATGTGAACTCAACATACAAATTTCCTGAAATGCTTAGATGGACAGGGAAACATGGTGCACCCATCTACTGGTAACTCACATTTAAAGAAAAACCTATAGTCTCATTCTATAATTACATATGCTTTCCTACGGAAGACTGAGACACAAACATTTTTTAAACATTTGCTTGAGATCATACTCTACCCAAACTGCTGCTCTAGTACTAGAAAACAGTATTTGCATATGTGAGACAGCCGCAGCACCTCTTAAGTGAAGGACTTTACCCCCCCCCCCACATTCAGCCCTTACTTATTTATACCAACTGTCAGTGACAGATTAAGGGCACAGTGGGCTCTGGATGGTTTTCAAACCTTTGCCCCCCTCCACTCTACCCTTTTTCTTTCTTTTTATTTTTTGGACCATGCATAAATGCACATGTTCTTTTGCTTTTACCTTCATGATTTAAGATCATTCAAACTGTTGTCATTATAATCCACCAATGTCCGAAAACATTAATTAAAGCAGCTTGACTGTGTACACCCCAAAATGTCAACTTGTGTTAAAAAATGGACACAGTAAACAATTCCAATTTGCTTAGCACAAAGACACACTAGTCCTGTAAAGCCAGAGGATTGACTGCTTAACTTGATCATAATAGCCAGGGTCAGTCATTCTTATCCACAGACAGACCCTATATCCAGCAATTATTACAGATCCATTGCTGACTTTGTATACATCAGATGTCTGATTGTAGTAAAAACAAATAAGTAATTAAGGACTCAGTAGCCTAGGTATTCCAACTTATTGCACACAAATGCATACTAGACCTGCAAATGCAGACTATTTAATGTGAGCAAACAAGAGCTACATTCATCTGCAGACAGCTCCCACCCCCTTATTTCAGTAGTAGTCACTTCATTGTGCACACCTCACCTGACTGTGATAAAAAAATAAATAAATCAGTAATACTCATCAACCTCTTAGAACAAGATTCAGGAACAGCACCAAAATAGTGCAGAGGCAAGGCCCAAAATCAGGGGTAGAGTTTTAATATTGATCTTAAATACTTAAGAAGAGTAAATAATTGTATTAGCATGCTTTGATAAATTGGACGTCTCAAAACTAAAAACTCAAATGTTATTACTTAGTGACTGCAATCTTCAGTGACTTGCCAGAAAAACACACATTTTATGAAGGATATGAGGCAAACTCATAAACATTCAACAAAATCAGGTGCAGTTTCAAAAACAAACAGGCAGAAAATACATATTCCAAATTACTCCATCACATGCACATTAGTGCTGTAAAGCCAGACTTTAAAGTGAACAAATAGCATAAGAATGTAAGTACCTTTTATGTACAGCATGCCCCAACCTTACATAGCGACTGCAGTCCTCAGTGGTTTGTCAGAAAATCATGAAATCTATGAGGCACAAACCAAACATCTGAGGCAGTCAGGTATACTACAAGATCAGGAACAAATATGTATAAATATGTTAGAGGGAGGAAAAGGGTGGCAAAATGACTTTTGTTTCTTTAACTCATTATATTTCCAAGAAAAGAAAAACAGCACAGTGGCCATTTATGTGCGCCCCAACACACACACACACACACACACACACACACACACACACACACACACACACACACACACACACACACACACACACACACACACACACACACACACATACCAGTTTTGGAATATTACTCTAATTCAATAAAAAAAGGTTAATAAAACAATGGGTTTTGCATCAACACACACATTTTTAGCAACAATTAATTGAGTATGAGTACAATGCAAATTCCAAAACCCAAACCTCCCTCCCCCACACACACACACCAATTTCTTAAATCTTACTTTAATTCAGTTTAAAAGTTAATAGAATAATAGTGTTTGCATCAATGCTCATTTTTCTGTAGAGCAAGAGGTGTGTCACCCTAATGTCTGGTGCTATTTATTGATTGACTG
The DNA here is from genome assembly GCF_019279795.1 of Protopterus annectens. NCBI lineage: Eukaryota > Metazoa > Chordata > Ceratodontiformes > Protopteridae > Protopterus > Protopterus annectens. Next base: position 69,267,038 of record NC_056744.1, on the reverse strand, counting down.
TAATCCTCAGTGATTCAGCAGAAAGCAAAAAAAAAGTTAAAAGGTGAAGCAAAATTAGGACAGATCGTTAAATATCTTCTCACTTGGATTCAATGACTGATGGGTCCATGTGGATAAGTGCTATAGTCTCTACCCCTGTTAATCAATTAACTAACTAACTAACTAACTAACTAACTAACTAACTAACTAACTAACTAACTAACTAACTAACTAACTAACCTCAGTATCTGCATACTATTTAGAATCGTTAGGTTACATCAGCCTATCACTATAGCACATGATATTATAAAAGTAAAACAATGACTTTTAATTAATACAGAGAACAGATGCTCACACATGCACACCAAGGTGGCAGCTGCAGACTATGCAAGCATGAACATAGCACTATTCATATATTTTCTGTGGGACACAATTAAGTTTTTGATGGATGATTAAAAAAATGCTGATAGTTTCTGTTGCATTCGGCCCACAGGTTAACTAAAATGGAACAGTGTGATGCTGCCCAAATTGTTGCTGTTATAATCTGCCATTGCCAACTCCCTGTTCACATAACAGTGGGAAAAGGTAAAAAATTCCAGTACAGCACACAGTTGTCACACAAACATGAGTGTCACACTGCCTACATTACCATGAATGGAGCAATCAGAAATGGTAACTTTTTATGTGATTTAGCAGTTGGGACACGTTGAACAGACTAATGATAATTTGCAGGGAAGCCATTATATATGACTATATGTACTATATCCCCAGGAAGCCGCGGTGGTGCAGTGGTAGCGTTGTCGCCTCACAGCAAGAGGTTCTCCCATTCGATTCTTGGCTAGAGTGCCTTCTGTGTGGAGTCTGCATGTCCTCCCTGCTGTTGAGTGGCATTTGAAAGACATGCATGAATGGCGTGCCTTCATTGAAGGCTGGGCATCGAGCTGGCACCTTGGCACTGTAAAAATCGACTGTGAATCATTAGTGGACCGGAGTTCCACTGTGGCGACCCCTAACCGGGAAAAGCTGAAAGAAAACAACATGTACTATATCCCCAGACTTTAAAAGAATAAATATATATATATATATATATATATATATATATATATATATATATATATATATATATTTATATGTCGGCATGCATAAAGAATGGATTTCTGCACATTGATAACACACTTAAACAAAGCAAAAATGTCCAAGACAATGCTGGAAAACAGTTTGGGGTTCATGCCGGGGTTATGTTTAGGTTTTGCACATATGACCAAGAGTGAGCTGGGGATTCGTATCTTTGCCCCTAACCACAACTGTACACACTACCTTACTAAAAAGCCTATCCAAACCAGTACCACTAAAGAAGACACGCGCTCACACGCACGTGTGCACACACACACACACACACACACACACACACACACACACACACACACACACAAACAAACGTACACACACACTCAGTCATTCATTAACACTTGAATGCACACATATACTTCACTGAAGCAGACTTAGGTTTCAGCTGCTGGTTTTATCATGCCTCAATCTGAACTATTAAAACCATCACCATTGTTCATTAAATAATACTAAATCATTAACCAAGCTTCAAAATCACTAGATAATTTAAGCTTTAATAATACAAATTTCCCAAAGAGTAGCACTTCAATAACAATTATTCATATAACATATACAAAATTATATAAAAAAAATATCCAAAATGTGCAGATTTATGTATTGACACAGATTGTTTTGAAATCATGTGTTGAAAGATAACTTAGTTTAAAGACACAGCTAGTGTATGAAATATGCAGCCTGTGAGTACACCTAAATGCAAAGGTGCCAGTCACATACCAGAATAAAAATCATCCAAAGTAAAAGAATAATATTTAAAATTGCAAACAGTATATTTCACTTCATAGTGACGTACTTATATAGTGGAGGGGGTTAATAAAACAAATATATGTTGAATCATAATAGCTTAGTTTAAAGGCACAGCTAAACATAAAAGTGCAGCCTGTTTGTACACATAAAGGCAAAGTTGCCAAGTACTGGTTCAAGTCAAAATTGCACAAAAATAATAAAATATTTAGAAGCTGAAAAATAGCTAATTTCACATTACGATTCATTGATATATTGGGGTAAGGAACTGAAAAATTGTACCTCTACAATTTTTCCTTGTGGTTCAACACATGATGCTATTCAGACATGTTAAAGTTTTTCAATACCACCTTATTAATGCCAGTAAATGCCAGTTGTGCATTTGGATATATTAAACTGTGAGTGAATAAAATTCTGCATTCTGTCCTACAGTGTATATCACAAAATACGAAAAAAAAGATATGTTTCCCAATTAATGAAGTTTGGCCAACAGAGATGGCACTGCAAGTGCATACTGCCAAATTATACTATACATCGTGGAGCCCTTGCGCTTTCTTTGGGATACATTCGTACATACATACATACATAATAAATACTTCATTAACTCCATCAAAATCCTTACTAACCAAAACTTCCCATCACTGCCCATCAACCTAACTCTCTACTAGATAATAACACATTCTCCTTAAAACCAGTCCCAACCCACAACATACACTATGACTTGCTCAGGCTAAAACCCACAACCCTGGCAACTGACAACCTACCCTCAACATTCTTAAAAATAGCAGCTGAAGCCATCTCCTATCCAGTTTCCCTACTAATTAACCATTCCATATCTGAGCAATGCATCCCCACTCTCTGGAAAATTGCTCACATCATACCCTACACAAAGGAGGTCCCTCAACCGAATTCTTTAACTATTGGCCCATAGCGATCCAATCCCCTCTATCATAAATCCTTGAAAGGTGTGTTCACACCAAAATACTTAACCATCTCTTAGACAATAAATTACTTACAAATACTCAGCACAGCTTTCACCCCTACCATAGTACTACCACAGCCCTTATTAGCTTTACTAACACCATCAGTCAACTTAGAAATAAAGGTGAGCTAGTATCAGCAATCTTTTTAGACTTATCAAAAGCCCTTGATACAGTGTCTCATAACAAACTGCTGACTGCCTTGTCCAAACTGAACCTAAGCTACTCCACTCTAGCCTGGTTTCAGAACTACCTCATAGATCGGCAACAAGCGGTACGGTGGAACAAAGCTCTTTCTCCCTTACTACCAGTAACTATGGGTGTACCTCAAGTGTCTATTCTCAGCCCCCTCCTTTTTAACCTGTTTACAAATAATCTTCATAATGCTACAACTCTAGCCACCCTTATACAGTATGCAGATGACTCCACTGTCATATGTTCTGCCCCAACTCTACCTGAACTACAGAACTTAACCCAAACATCCTTCAATGCTATTAAATCATGGTTGGCATATGCCCAATTAATCTTGAACTCAAATAAAACTAAACTCATGCTCTTCCACTCCACTGAATTCAAAACCCAATCCACTTACTTCAACATCACATCCAGTAATAAGACTTTGATTGAACCAGTACAATCCACCCAACTTCTCGGTGTTGTTATTGATCAAAAGCTGAAGTTCGACTTGCACATTGCCCAGACTTTACAAAAAGTACACAAGAAAATAGGTACCTTATACAGATGCAAAAACGACCTAACCACAAACTCCAAAATAACCACAGCCACTCTCCAAATCAGACCTAAGCAAGCTAGATGCCTGCTATAATAAGATAGCTAAATTTACCACTAGCTGTCCTCCTAGAACCCACTGTAAGGCTCTAAGACAACTATCTTGGTTAGAAATACCCCACCAACTTATTTTCACACAACTCTCTATTGCCCACCAAATGTACTATAGACTCAATAAAACACCAGCTCTACAAGGCCTCCTCAATCCGCATATAAGTACCTGTCCACTAAGATCCACTAATAAAGCTCTAATTGAAGTCACCAGGAGTAAAAATAGCTCAGGTGACTCTCTATACTCCTACTACATTGCTAAACTGTGGAATGCCGTACCACTTGAAATCAGAACTATAACTAGCTTAAAACATTTCAAGCATCCCATTAAAGCCCACCTCACCAATTCCTGGACTTGTACATGTACTGGGCATGGGTAGCCCAAACAATGGAATTAGCTGATTTTAAAATTTTAATTGCATTAAATTTAAATCATATGACTACCTTATGTTCTTTTTTCCTTCTCACTGTTAATATCTATCAGATTTTAAGTCTTCAGTTTGCTATGCTACCTGTATATAAGACTAAGTATCGTAATTGCACTCTTATTGTATACAATGTCACTACCTGCTACTACTGTAAGAACTGTCTTCTAGAAGCATTGTTATACAAGATTATTGGTCTAGTCTCCCACTTGACCAATTTATTTTGTTCTAGTCATTTTATCATTATGAATGTCTGTTACTCTTTATTCCTTTATTGTATTATACAATTTTCCTTCTACTAACAAAATAGTTTACTAACAATGGAGCTTTTCTCCCCGGGCCTCCACTGAAAAGGGGTTTTATGCCCAGTTGGACTCTCCTGGTAAACAAATGTAAAATAAAATAAAATAAAAATAAACATTCAGTTATGCATAAGTTCTGGATGTATTGACAGATGTAAAAAAAAAAAACAAAAAAAAAAACAATAGGTTTGCTCTCAAAGCCACAAAAGGTGCAGTTACCACAAGGAAAACAGGTAACAGGCTTTAAGCCTAACATTACCTGCTATTGTGTATTTTTGTGTGGATGTTTATAGTTAGACAGGTGCAGTGGTGGCTGGTGACTTCAAATCAAAGGGGGGCTGCAGGAGACAGCTGAATGGGTGGGGTCAATGGGAAGAGGTGCGACCAACTAGAAAGGGGAGGAGCTATGCTCAAAACCACAAAAACGAACTTTAATTAAATACGCTGCCCTGGGTGCCAAACCGTCATTATGAGAGTCCAATCAAGACAAAAATAAGTGTAGAAGAATAAAAATATTTCAATGCTTTGGCTGCATGACAGCTTACTTAATATCTAGATGGAAACAAAAGGTTGTGAGGCATGAAAAAATAAATTACTTTGTAAATACATTACTGGAATGCCAGTCAAAATCAAGTATAAGAAAAACCAGAAGCACTCACCTCAAACCACTTCTCCTTGCACTGCAGCTCTAATTATAAATTATATTCAGCTTTATTAAAGTACCAAGTAACATGCTGAAAGTAGAAATCTCTGTGATGCCCCCACTTGTAAAAATGCTTTTTATCCAAAAAAGACCTGCTGCCTGACAACTATCTACTTGTTTCATGGGGAAAACATAATCAAAGTAAAAAATGAAAAGCAAACAAGAAACAAGCTCAAGATACATTGCTTAAAGGATTACTGTACAGGTTATGGACCACACATGATTGGCATTCTGTTCAGTTTACGAGTAAAGCCTGTAGAGATGACTGGAAGTCTGCAACAAGTGTAATGAGCTTTTTAAAATAATCTAATCCTGTCCTTCAATACCCAAGGCTTATACATTATCTAGTTAAGTATTCTCTGCATGACAACAAGAGAAAGGCTTTCAATGTTGGCAATTCTTTAACAGTATGCTTATTAAAGCTTACTTGCATCTTACGATCTCAGACAAGCTTATCTTATGGTCCTTAAAGCATTGCTACATAAACACAGAGCAACAGGCACTTTGAGTAATAAGCATAAATCAACAGTACAAAAATATGACAGAAACCAGACCATTCTGCAAAATCAAGGACAGATGAAAAGCCACTGTAGTACTTGTGTCTACCCTGGATGGGGGGACACTCTGCACGTTACACTGCATAACTACTCCTTGCCTTGCTTGGACACATCCAGAGTCACTACATGGGGGAGTGGGGTGCAACAAGTATGTCACAATTTGAAATATCTTTGGCTGACTGTGATGGCCCTGACACATTTGTCCTACCTCTCAACCTCAGAGCAAGAAATCTGGACAAAGCCATACATAGAAGTGGGACAAAGTCCCAAAAATAAGGACATTTTCTAAATATTGCTCTTATAAACTTAGAAAGATAATAGAATAGGTCTTGCATTAGTATGAATTTTCTGAAGGGTATGAAATCTGAAACTCAAATGTCTGTCATTATTTTCTAACTTCACTCTTTAATGATTTGTCACTAATTTGCCAAAAACACAATTTTATGAAAAATGGACCAAAAATGTGATGCAAAAATATAAAATAGCCACACAATACAGCGGGGAACCTGTCAAAGAAGGGACACTTTAATATTAGTACTGCTAACTTGAGCAGCTGACAAAATAAAAGAATCTACATGCATTTCAAGTAATCTATAACTTTGATTATTACAGTTATTTCTTAATTGTAAACCCTCCATGTTTTCTTCCAACATTGCTATTTTGCGGAGGGATTATTAGGGGGAAAAAGCAACATTTTGAGCCAAAATCAGGGATAGTTGAGAGGCTGGCTATGCCTAATTCTATAAAGCAATTTATTTGCATGTACCTCTCAACATGTTAATGCAATAAATCTGGACAAGGCCAAATATATTGGGGGAACATATAAACAGTACTAAAAATTGCTCTTGTATAAACTGGGACAGTTGATAGAACAGGTCTTACTTTAGCATGCATTTTTCTGAAGGTTATGAAGTCTGAAACTCAGTGATCATTATTTAGTGACTTAATTCCTAAATGATTTGCCAGAAAACTACAAATTTTATGAGGAACAAACTAAAAATAAGAAGCAAATATGTATTCATTCTTTGAAAATCTGGACAGTTGGGAGGTATAGTTCAGCTGAGCCTCTGAGTTTGCCGCCCTTCCCCTTCACAAAATCATTGTCGAATGGAGCCTCTGCAGCCATTCCAATGATCCATTACTTGGCTATTTCACTCCATTTACCATAAACACTATTGTGCATACTGCTTTACTTCTATGATGATTTGGACTTCACTTGAAAGTTTTATTTTGCATTTTACAGCACAAACACTAAGACATTTGCTGAACAAAGCAATGCAGTCTCACAATGAAAACAGACTTAGCATTAAAACTTCTCTGCCCTTGAAACTCACATTCATTGAAACCCACATTCAAAGAAAATACATTTTGCCAGTGGCAGATAAAGATTAATTTTGGGCTGTTTTCAAATCATAGGCCCCTTGCATATGAATCATACATGTGCTCTTTGATACACCTTCCTGATTGTACTAAATTATATTCCTTGTACAATACAGTACAGTTGTTAGAGGGCGTTTTAAATTTGTTTTGAACATTTTTCCAGTAAGCAATGAAACAAAACGCATGCAGCCATAATAACAAAACTGCCCAGTTCAGAACATTTCCATCATAAAAGTCTACTCAGACTTCTACAGTCCACCATTATCAGTAAATATGCACAATTCTACAGTCCACCATTATCAGTAAATATGCACAATTCTACAGTCCATTATCAGTAAATATGCACAAACTCTGAAGTAAAAGTCATCTAAATAATTCCACATTAAAGAAATGTGTAACTAATGAAGAGGTTGCTGTTAGCAAACACCTTTATATTTCATGGTTTCATTGAAAAATAGTGTCTGTTGCCCCTGAGGAATAAATTGCCTATATTACATTAAAAAAATGATAAGCTAGTAATATTGTAAGAGGATATGGATGGCAAACTGATAACAGGCTCATAGTTAGTATCTTCACCAAGGAGGACATTCTCAGTATGGCAGCATCCACCCCTTGTGAGAGTAGAACCCACAGCCTTCTGCATCAGCAGCAAGTACATAAACTGTTGGGCTATTAACAATGCAAGCTGACTCAGCATAAGCAGCACTAAACTTCTCTTCCCCTGTAGCTCTCAGCTCCTTGTAAAATCTACTCAATACTCAACTGCATCTCAACTTCGCAGCAGAAAAAATCTGGAAAAAGCTAACATTTATGGGGGGGAGGGGGTCAAAAGCCCAAAAACCAGGGACACATTAAACATTGCTTGTATAATCTTGGAAAGTTGCTAGAATAAAATGCTGTGTTACCACCATACATTTTACTGCCAAGGTCCCTGTGCAAAACAGTCAGAGCAACATACCACTATGCCAAATCAGCTGCTTTGTGAAAGAGAGGAAGACTGAAACTTAAATGGCTATCATTTAGTGAATTCAGTTCTCACCATAGCTGTCAACATCTTAGTACAAAACACCTGGACAAACCCAGTAATGAGGGAATACAGCCCTCAAACATATTCAGTGAATTCAGTTCTTGCCATAGCTGTCAACCTTAGCACAAAACACTTGGACAAAGCCAATAATGGGGGAATACAGTCCCAAAAATAGGGACAAATTTCAAATATTCATCTTATAAACTTAGAAAATTGCTAGAATAAAATGTTGTGTTACTATGTATTTTCTGAAGAATATGAAGTCTGAAATTCAAATGCCTGTCAATTTTGCTTCTGATAGAACAAAAACAATTTTCAGCAGAGGCCCAGGGAGAAATACTGCATACACATGTCTTTGTAAAATGGCAGGACACCATAGCAAATCCACACAAACACAGGGAGGTGATGCAGACTCCACACAGAAGGCACCCCAGCCAAGAATCAAACCAGAAAACCTATAGCTGTGAGGCAACAATACTACCACTGCACCATCAAATATGTAAAAATTAAGCATTCAGAAACCTGAAGTCTGAAATTCAAATGCATGTCACTTTTATTTAACATTTCAAATGCAATGCCATTATATAATCAAACCAATCACTGTCAATAAGACGTCATTAGCGCCTTCTGAGATAGTATACCCCCAAAACACCATCCCTTTTTTCTTATCCTTCAAATAACATTTCTTCTTGCCAGTCCTCTTTGGCCCCTTTAGGGCAACCTTCTCTGTTGCAGTTCCATCTATAACCCACAACCACTACCTCAGCTCAGATATATAGATTTCTGGTTCATAATCTAATTCCAATTCCTCTGCTCACTGCAAAGTTCATAGCATCTTATCCAGTTTCCATCACTTGGTAAGTTTAATGCCATAAACGTAACCAGCTGTGCACAGTTCCCCCTCCCCTGGCATACTTAGCAGAATGAAATTCTAGGTTCATAGATTTCACTGTATATACTAGGCTGATGACCACTGAGGCCTTCATCAGCTAGCCGGGTGCAACCCAAACTTATCCCATGGGCTATTTTGTCTTAACGATTGTTTTAAGAGGTATGCTACTTAGGACAAGATTTAACTGCTGCCTCTGTCGATAACAGATGTCTGTGTCAGACTAGTGATGAATTTCAGATTTCCCATCCACTTTTACAGAAAAAGGGAAGTGTATTTTCCACAATGGCAGTCATGTGTTTCCCAGTCTCCTGGGTGGAAAATTAACTTTTCTTCCTGCACAAACGAATTGCACATGCTTCATTTGCCTGTTGTTCTGTACCCACCAACAACACCACCACTGCCACCAACAACGACATTAACTTATTTGTTAACCAGGACAGTCTGACTTGGAACAAAAAAACTATTTTCAGCAGAGGCCCAGGAAGAAATAATGCAGACTTGTCTTTGTAACATGGGAGGACACAAAAGCAAACCCACACAAACACAGGGAGAAGATGCAGACCCCACACAGAAGGCACCCCAGCCAAGAATCAAACCTGAGAACCTACAGCTGAGAGGCAACAATGCTACCACTGCACCATCAAACATCAAGCATTTAAATATTTAGAAACCACAGATATTATGAGGAACAGAACAGATCAAATATGAGGCAAAAATCTGCAAATGTTTTACAAATTGTGGTGGGTAGGGAATTCAGGCCCCTAACACCTGCATACAAGGTAAAGGGTTCAAGCCTGAAGTATTCCCTACCACACCACCATGAGTTTGCTCTAGCCATCAGTATATAGTAACTGGGGCATTTCACACACGCCCACACACACACACACACACGCACACACACACACACACACACACACTCTGAACAGGACAAGCTAAATAACTGCTTCCACACACACTGAACAGGATGAGCTAAATAACTGCTTCCACACATTGAACAGGATGAGCTAAGTAACTGCTTCCACACACACACTGAACAGGATGAGCTAAATAACTGCTTCCACACACACTCTGCATGCTTACCTTGTCGCTGAACAGCGCCACCGATGACCTAAATAACTGCTTCCACTTACTGCTTGGTTGCCGCTGCTGATATCCGAACAGCCCCTTTACCTGTATTCCTTGTGTGATTGGTCCATCCTTGCAGTCCAAATCTGTGATTGGTCCTGCCTGTGACTGCTGCAGCCTGGAGTGCCTCTATTTTGTGACGTCATCGCCGCACAGACTTCTGCGCATCTTGGGGCTGAGATGCCTTTTCCCCTTATCTAGACTGCTGAGAAAGCAGTCTGAGAGCGTGTGTGCATGTCTGGGAATTGATTTTGTGGTTCTGTTCTGTTTTTTCATTTGTTTTTTAGGTGGGAGGGCTGCAGTCCTATGGCACGAGCCGCCCCTGGACAGCTGCTGGCCCAAAGCTTTCCCTTTCCTCTACGCGAAACAGCAAATGTCTGAAACTCCACCCCCAAAATGTATACTTCTTTAACAAATGCCACTGTTCATTAATGACCAGTCTAATCTTGAAGCTATTTGTAGAATAAGTAGTACTCAAACTGGTTTGTTGTGATGGAGGTACAAATATTGTGTTTGGTATCAGACTGTAATACGTAACTCCATATAGTGGAGGTGGCACATATAAATGCTGTCTGTATAGTACTTTCCTTATAGCCTCAAACTTTAAATCATTGCTTAATCCTTCCACCTCATTGTGACATTTCTTTTCTCTTTTACAAATTTGTATTTGTTAAAAAGAAATATCACTATTATACATTTTCTCATTTTAAGAAATAAAGAGTAAAGAATGTTCTGCATTACATGATGTGGGTGGCAACTGTTGGTTAACAACAGGGAGTTCTTAATGAATGGATTATGGTAAAGTGATGTAATCAATACTAAAACATTTTTTATTTAAAATACTTTTATAAAAAATTGTTCACGGTACATTCCCATCCACAAACCTCTTTTTCTCATTTTTGAACTTGGGGTGTCATTGCAACATGGACAGTCATCTGCCATGGTAGTTCTTCCATACCACACTCACACTGATGGCCAGTTTTATCGTGCCCAATCTTCCTACTGCATGCCTTTGGAATGTCGGAGGAAATCCATACAAACACACGGGGGACTTGCAGACTCTACACAGAAGGCACCTCAGCCGAGAATCAAACTAGGGAACCTCTTGTTGGGAGGTGACAACACTATCTGCTGTGCCACTGTATGGCCTAATATCCAGGTAATATCTGGGGTACCTCAAAATCTAGAATACAGAAAGCCACTTCCTTAGTTTTTAAAACTGCTTGATGATATCCACATAGATAACTCCACTTTGCATGTGTCATGTGTAACTAGATGTGCAAACACTCTATACCAGCATTCTACTTTGGGCAGGCATAGGAGTGGTTAGATATTCTTCTTCTTGTCACTGATTCATTCAACCTTTCCAAACTCAATATTTTGCTCTCTGTTTCAAATCAGTCACATAAGCATCCTTTATCTCCCAAGTCTCTTGATTTCTAATGAAAATAAATGCCCCCGTATGTGATTTTCCTCTTTGGCTTACAGTATATCCATTGACCATTGAATAGACTACTGGTCTCATGGTCGGTGCTTCTACCAGTCACAAAAACAAAAAAATAAGCAAACGGCCTTTACCACCACAGCAGGCTAGCGAGTTGCCTCAGCTGCAGGTGGATGATTTTGCTGTGGCCATTAGTTGTACATCAGATCACTCATCTTTTACCATAGATCCCTCTCTTGTAGCACCTACAGCCACTATGGACTGGGGGTTAGCTGTGTCCTCTGAATGCTGTTGGGAGTCCTCTCAGTGGGCAAGTGGGAGCCACTCTTGTCAGTACTGGTGCCCATCCCTGGAGAAACTACTGTTGCCATTAGTAACATGGTTGGCCCCATTTTTCTTGTCAAAAAGAAACAGAAATCCATGAATGTATTTACCCTTGCTCAGTTTTCTTTGGTTAGGACTAGTTTACTGGGTTTAGTTCTGAGATTAATTCAGGCTACTGATCCTTGTAAAATATTTCTGGTAAAAGAAAGAGGGATTCCTCTTTTCCTGAAGATATTCAAGAATCTGAATCACAACAGGAAAATGCAGGGACAGATACAGTTTTTTTCCATAAGATTTCTGATTCAAACTGTCAGAATGGCTCAATTTCTGATTCTCCTTGTGGGCAGTTCTTTTTCTCTGAGACTATTGCTAGAATGTCCCAGTGTTTTCAGTAGAAGAACACTGTGGTTTCTCAGTCCCTCAGAAAATACAATGAGTTGTTCAAGAAGGATTTTCCAGAATCTACACCCATTCCTCCTGTTCTGCCTGCTTTAGAGGATGTGTGTATTTCCTGCAATTTTGCTGATAGTCAGCCTGCTGCCCCTAAAAAGGCAGATAGGATATGTAAAGTTCCTTAGTATTTCAGTTTTTAAAGACTATTCCCAAGCCTGACCCAGGAGCTACAGATTTAATTGATCATACTGCTGCTAATTCTAATCCTACTCTTTCTGATAAGGATGAAAAAGTTACTGATAGGTATGGAGGAAAGGTATACTTCTGCAACTTTGATTTTCAGAATTTTGAATTGTCAGACTCATATGTTAAAGTTTGTTCTGACAAACTGTGAAAGAATGAGGAATGTCTTATCTGTAGTTTCCTCTTGTGAGGAAAAATATGTTTTAAATAACAGTTTCTACTATTCCACTAGTCACCACTCATTATTTACAGTGTGTGTGTGTGTGTGTGTGTGTGTGTGTGTGTGTGTGTGTGTGTGTGTGTGTGTGTGTGTGTGTGTGACTCTGTTGATACTTCTTCCAGGGCTATGGCCACTGGTACTGTTTTGAGGAAGTTTTTCATGGCTGCATTCTCAGAACCTCCAAATGATATTAACAATTAAATGTTAAGTTCTCACTTGAATAGAGATGAGTAATAAGGGTGATGAAAGGGGAAAGCTGATCCAGGGAATCTGTAAGATTTTTCAGCCCTTTTCCAAATTTTCCAAGAGATTTTATATCTCCTCATCCAATTTTGGTAAAAAACAGAATAAGCAGTCTCAACAAAATACAGGTAAGCAGATGTTTAAGAAGAAATGGCAAGGAGTTTCCAAAAAGAAGTATTGAGCCTCCCCAAACCAAAGGGAGTCCAAGTCTGAATGACTTTTCAAGAGACCTTGTGAACCCATTCTGCCTGGCCCTTTTTTTTACTTCCAGTAAGTCTGAATCTCCCTTTTTCTCTTTGGCAACAGATAGTTTCAGACAAATGGGTTATGAAAAAAATTCCTCAAGGTTACAGATGGAGGCAGGAGCAAATCCCTACTTTCCAGGGGGACATTCCTCATCCTCCAGACTGTCTTGTTTTCACTGGTTCTTCATCACATGCTGTCCCAAGGACTGATAGAACTTGTTCCTACTTCCCAGGTGGACAAGGGTTTTTAATTCAAGGATATTACTAGTTCCAAATGAAGAAAATTTTGGGGACCAGTTGCAGATCTTTCTTTTCTAAATTTGTATGTCATAGTAACCAAATTCAACACAATGTCACTTCACAACTTGTTACCTCTTCTTCCTCCTTCAAGATTCCTGGCAATACTAGACTAAAAAGTTGCTTATCATCCCATGCCTATTCATCTAGACTTCAGGTGTTTCTTAAGGTTTTTTGTGTCTGGATCACATTATCAGTTCTCTAGCTTTCCCTTTGGACTATCCACTGCACCAAGAATGTTCATAAAGTATCTTACTCCAGTTATAGCTCATTGCAAGCTACAGGATAGCTAAATTTTTACACATTTAGATGATTTGCTTATCTTTGTAGAATCTTTTTCAAAGTGTCAGGAATCTCTCTCATGGGTGAGAGATCTCCTTAACAAGCTCCGATTTCAAGAGAACATTCAAAAGTCTTTCTGGATTCCTTCAGATAGGATTGAGTTCCTCAGATGTCAACTAGACACCTCAGTTTAAAGATCCTTTCTTTCACAGGAAAAACAGATCTTTATTTAGATCTTTTTCTAAAGTTTTCCACTCAGGCTTCGGCCACTGTGAGGGAATACCTCAGGATTTTGAGTCTCATATCATTTATGATTCTTATGGTACCCCTGGCAAGATTCCACAAGATAAAGATACAGTAGTATCTGTAATCTCTTGGCCCCAGTATCAACACCCCTTATCTTTCAAATCCCAGTGCTGAGGCATGTCAGAAGAGAAATCTTTTCGTTGAGACAATAAGTATCCTTAAATACAGGTCTCTCCTTCTCCCTCCCTGCTTTAAAGCAGCCACTCATCATAGACTCTTCAGACTTTTTTGGGGAGCAGTTTCAAGAGGGATAAAAACTGCAGGGGTGTAGAACACCAAAGATTTCTGCAAGTATGTAAATACCAATAAAATGGTTGCCTTGATCAACGGACTCAGTTCTCTGAACCATCTCTGTTCCCCAAGACCTCTTCAAGTGGTTACAGACAATACCACCAGAGTCATGTGGTACATCAGCAAGCAAGGGGGAACCAGGCCATACCATGTTTCAGACTAGCCATGTTAGCTTGGGATGTAGCCTCACAGCACAATCTCACTCTATAGGCATCCTACATTCTGTCAAAGCAAAATTGTGTGGCAGATAATTGTAGCAGGAACAGGGCAGACCATCATAAATGGAAACTAGATGAGGGATCTTCCAAAATTTGATCCACCTGTGGGGAGTTCCTCAAGAAGACCTGTTTTCCACCTCTCTGAACAATCAACTCACAAGATTCTGTTTCAGTCCTGAAAGAAGACTAGAAGATAGATGACTTTTCTTTTCCTTGGACAGGAATGTTCCTGTATGCTATTCCACACCTTGCACTAATTTCCAGGGTACTTCCAATGATTCAGATGGAGCCCCTCAGGATTATTGTCATGACTCCCTTCTGGTCAGGCAACCTTGGTTATCTCTTCTTTTGGAAATGGCCAAGGACAATTACCACATGTTTTCTCGCAAACCAGATCTACTCACACAAGAACAAGGATATTTGATACATTTGGTCATTCAACTTTAATTGATATTGCATGGACGATAGGGTCTTAATTCCTTTTAGGCACTTGTTTACTAAGGACATGTAGCAGGTACTAATGGAGACAAGAAAGCTTGCTACTAGAAAATTATGTAAAGCAAATGGAAAACGTTTTCTAGTTGCTGCCATCAACATAAGCAGTACTCATTCAGGGCTAGTTGTTTTCTAGTTCTACACGATTTGTGTGAGTAACTGATGTTTGATGTCTGAATGATCACTACTGCAGTAGTTGCTCCATCTCACCATCCCCTTTGCTTTTTGGTATTTTGTTTACACCAGGTGTGGACATTTATTTTTGTTCTTCCTAGTATTGTCCTTTCAGGGCTCATTCTCTCTCTCTTTGTTGGCATGAAAGCTCTGAAGGGCTTGGTGCCCAAACGTGTCTTTTAGTCCAGTCAGTCAAGCTGCCTGACAATTTGGGCATGTGAAAGATACAGTGAAGCTTTAAAAGCTGGACAGCTGTTATATCCTTGGCAGGATACAATCCATATAACTAAGGCTACTGCAGTTGGGATCATTCAAACATATACTGTTTTGGAAAGTTAAACTTACACAACTGTACTTTTACAGTGTTCTGACAAATTACAAGTAATTTCTGAGATATAAACAACTGCACTGAAGATATTTTGAGATGAAAAGAGAAAATGTAGCAATGGAGAATGGTAGTTCAGCAGTATCTTAAGTAAAATAGGTGAAATGAATTTATTATATCTGAGAGTTAGATTCACACTAAAATTTCATGTATTTGTGAAAAAACTCTGACATTACTTGTTACCTGTTTCAATGTTATTAATGCAAAAATGTGCAAAATACAACCTTTTCATTATTTTATATCAAAACTGAAGAAAATAAATCAGGATTGCTGTTGCATGTGGTTGTGACTCTGTAGAGGCAGATGAAGAGTCTACAGAGTGAAAAAGAACTGCTTCAGAAGTTTTAAACTCTGCAGTGAGAAAAAGCAACATCTGATGCTAAAAGTGGCTTTATCAGGATACTGTGCAGTATGTCATAGGAGAAAGAATGAATGTATGAATGAAAAAGCATTACCATGGGGTTCAGCCAGGATGTTTTCCAGATATACTCTGGTGTTTAAAATGTAGATACCTTTGCTACAAGTGGAGTTTCTGCAGACTACAAAACGTGCTGCTGTTTCAGTGTATGTTAATTTTACTGAATTTACAGTGTTCAGTGCCATGATTACATAGCTCAAATTTGATCAAATAATTTAAATTGAACAAGTGACACAAAGCTTAACTTGTCCTTTTTAAAAGATTTTTTATCACAATTAAGTTTATCTTGACTCCCTGGCTCAATGAAAAATAAATTATTTTAAAAAAAAGTACCTACCATTGTATACGGGTTCCTATTACATGATCGAAGTTCTAAAACTTCGAACACGACAATATTGAACTTGTCTGTTCGAAGTTTCAAAACTTCGAACAAAGGGGAAAAAAAAAAGATGCAACAGTAAACTAACTGTTGCAAGCAGGGGGGAAATATTTCCTTTCCGCACTATAGTGCGGTCTCGGAGTTGGTATATTTAAAGAGTGGGGGGTGTGGGGGGGTGCAGGGGGGCTTGACCTCCTACTTGCAACAGTTAGTTTACTATTGCATCTTTTTTTTTTTTTTTTATGTGTTCGAACTTCAGCAAATTAGACTATATGGTTTTGACCATATAGGGTTCGAACTTGTTGAAGTTCGATCACGTAATAGGAGCCCATTTTATACATGGTATATGCCTGTCTGTGAACCCCAGACAGACATGATGTGTGGTCAGGAACCTTTTTTAAACAGCTTAGGTGAAAAGATCGTTTGAAGCACAAATCTAGCAACTGAAACCTTTCATTTAAAGAAACTCCTGCAATATCATTCTGTGTATCACATATACCAAAGTCACTTTTGGAGTATCCATGGTGGAGAGAGTATAAATAAGCTGGTATTGGAGTAAAACACTGTGTATTGCTGTTTTATTCACTATACTACAGATGGTGTTTACCTGGCACTCTTGCTATGTATGTCCTCATAGAACATCTTCTCAAATGTATCATTAAGACTTATCTAACCCATTTCATCTCTGACCTTTTGCATTTAAGTTTATGTTACCACACCTCAGAATTTTTTATATTTAGGATGCTTCACTATCTGCTTTAAAACCAACTCTTTACTTTTAAATCACTGATACACAGCTGATCAGCCAGTGAGTATTCCCAGCCTTACAATAGTTGTGTATGAGATGATTACATTTTCAGTTTTTCAGTCCCCTGATACTGTGTATGTCTCTTATATGTTGTTGTGCATGGGAGCCTTAGTTTCTTTAGTGCCTTTTATGTACTCGGTTTGACTTCACAGCTGTGCCTGTGCATAAGTATACAAATACTAAAAGGAAGAATTCAGTCACTGGTACTCAAATGTAAGCCCTTAATGACTATGTAAATTACTGTTTGGCACAAAAAGATTACTTGGTGGAGTGATAGTTAATATGAGTAGTTTACGTACCTGATCCCTGAAGCTGAGCATACTGCCCAGGCTGCCCCACCTCTCCATATGACAGCCACATTAAGCTAAACAGAATGGATAACTATAATAGCATTTTTCTCAGAGGATGCACAATCTGCCCCATACCTGCAATCTTTAAACATACTACTTCCAGGTTTACACCAATTTAGGAGGAAAAAGAATAAATTGGTCTTTCCTCCAGGTTGCTGCGACCTCAGACATGGTATGTTTAGAGACTGGTGTGTGGGCAACAGACCCCACATCAGGGATGCAGGGACTACAGCTCCATGAAGAAAACATTTTTCTGCACTCATTGTTTAAATATGCAGTGACTACATACCAGGTGGCCCCATGCTACTCTGCAGTACGCTGGTTGCTGTAAGTGCTGCCTAGGTCAGTACACCAAACTGCACCCATATAATTAAGGTAATTCAGGTAAACATACATTTTTAACATGCAACAAAACAAATTTTATAATGGTTATAAGTAAGTAAGAAGTAGGAAAAATGTAATACATGCTAAGCTGAGGTGTACTAGTTTGCATTTCTATCATAAAAAAGGCGCCCCACTCATTGACATACAAGATCTGACTGCTAATTTGGAGAACTGGCTACTGAACAGTGTGCAAAGCAGTTAGACTTCGGATGCATTATTAGCCACAGCTCAAAAATCTCTTAGCTAGTGGTAGAAACTAAAGTGAGGATCTTAAATATTGTAAATTCTAAGGAGACAAGTTTTCTAGCAGAAGGGAAGGAAATGGTACATGTCATTAGTGAAACTACTTCCTAGGGAAAAATGTTCATCTTTAGAGCCCATTTCTGAATGTTGGGACAAATTCTAATGGGGTTACAGAGACTATCCATGTGACACGGAGGAATATATACAATGCATTCACATTGCCAGGCACATACAGGGAGCTGAGGCGGTAGCTGTGGATGGGCATAATGAAAGCCTTTTAGGGCAGAATAAAGAACTGGGAAAGAATGCCCGACTCATACCTCTCAAGCTCTAAGAGCAAGACATCTGGACAAAGCTGTAAATAATGGGGGGGACAAAGGCCCCAAAATAGGGACAATTTTTAAGTACTGCTCTTACAAACTTTAAAAGTTGATAGAATAACAGGGTTTGCATTAGCATGAATTTTCTGAAGGGTATGAAATCTGAATCTTGCATGTCTGTCACTGCTTTCTGAATTCAATCTTGAATCACTTGTCAGTGACTTGCCAAAAAAACACAATTTTATGAGAAACAGACCATAAATATTAGGCCAAAATCTGGATATTCTGCAAAAATTGAAAAGTTGAGAGGTATAACTTATCCAGAAGACAGTAATACAGAAAACACACATTGAAAAATAACAATGTAAGAAGCCACAAAGAGCAAAGTAATAAGCACTAAGAAACTGCAAATAAGAACCAAGAAGCTGCAAACATCTGAACAAAGCGGGGATGGGTCAAGATAAGCTGGAAGTCTTGGGTTCAATTCCCAAATGAGAGCTAAGATTACCTTTTCACTTTTATGTTTCTAACAGAGTCTAATCAGAAGGCTTTCTCTGTATTTGTGTGTGTGTGTGTGTGTGTGTGTGTGTGTGTGTGTGTGTGTGTGTGTGTGTGTGTGTGTGTGTGTATGTGTGTGTGTTTGTGTGTGTGTTTATTTGTATTTGTAACTTCACCTTAATCACCATGTTGGGAGTTTCCTAGATGAAAGGATAAAGCTTTTGAGGGAAAACTCAACAGCTATCTGTCCAGAGTCTCTTGCTGGTCCAGTGGTAGAGACCACTGTGCCTTTGTAATTTGATCTGAGCAATAGGATGTAAGTCTCATGTGAGAACAGGTGCTTAGACTATTTTACATTGAGTCTTCATCAAATACAGAAATCCTTCTCTTAGACATCACCAAATAACTGTAGGCCTCTACACACAAAAAAGCATGCTATGCAGAAACAGACCAAATCCGTTCTTTCCTTCCCCTAACATATGCACATTTAAAAGCATGAAGATTTGGTTTAGTACATTATTTCTACACTATTGCTTTGCAGTCAGATAGACAAATTCGTTGACTATTATTCTTCTGTATTTAACCTGTGCACACATTAAATTAATACCACATAGTTACCTCTATAAGGACACAGCATTTGCATACTTGTTTGCACTTTCACTGAAAAAGGCCTGGGCATCCCCCAGGAAGGCTGGGCTGACCATTCGAGAACTACTGGCTTAAAGAAAGGATTAAGTGGATTGCGCTGGTGAAACTATTCTCATTGCTACTGATGGACTATACTCAATCTGTGTTACGGCACAGGAAAGATGAGTACAAGGGAACTGTCGGCTAGAATGAGCCCTTAACATGCTTTCTACCATTATGCATGTATAATTATTAGCTGAGCTGATGCTATCTACATTGTAAACCAAAAAAGAGGTGGTGCAATAGTGCTCAAAAAATCACAAATAAACCCCAAAAAAGCACTATTGTTGTGAGTCCCCAAACCACAGTTTATTAACACAAAAATTCACAGAAATTAAGCGCTTTCGTCAATCCAGTTGACTTCATCAGAATAAACTCAAAAAACAAATGTCAGGTATTTATATACTGTAAACTTGTCCATGATTGGTTAATCATACCCCAATAATAAAACATTTTGTTAGAAACAATTAGTATACAAAGCATTCACCATTAAAAATAGACTTGCAAAAAAATATAATTTTTTTTTTTTTCAAAAGTCGGTCACATCTACATTGTATTAGAACTTAGCCTTACATGTTAGAAGAAATGTTTCTTAAAAGGTCTCAAATTAACCCCGTTTATTATACTATGTTTCTGTTTCATGATTCTTGTCAGACTGCATTTTTCACATATTATTTTCAAAATGTTCTCTGAAACAAGTAAGCTATTGGTCACTGTGTTTGTCTGGTAAAAAAAATCATTAGAAATATCTGAGACCCTCACTAGCTTATATCATAAGCACTCAGAATCAGGAAAGGATCTTGGGGCAACAGCAAAATGAAAATATCCACATAAACAGAATGTTTAGAATACACACATTTCTGCAGAGCTCATTTAATGATCATTAGTTTATGATGTTTTAATTATTCAAAATAACTACTGAGTTTTGATATTTTGTGCTGTTTTGTTTTATTTTATTTTATTTTATTTCTATAACTAATTAAAATGGCACCTTTTCTGCTAGGTAAAATATTAAGGACAGTTTTACAGTGGAAAATCAACTGGTTTATGCTCACTAATCAAGGCAGGTTTTTTATTTTGCAGCTTCAGAAAGTTCCTGTATGGCTGCCTGATTTTCAGTCTTTCTGCCCCTTTAAAATGGAGTGGTGGTGGTTGTGGTATACAGCAAAGTGAAGTATATGATTATAGCTTAGGATGGTCATAACCTGGAAAAGTACCATTTCTTATTAAGACTGGACTGTGTACAACCTGCAGATAATTCTGAATGGACTGGATGGTTTCCGTTTGCTCCCTGTAATTCTGTCTCTGTGCTGCCATTGTCTGTATTTGTTCGGTTGGAAACCACCACCATTCATGCAAATGAATAGTCATAGCTATCTGAGACAAGAATGTTTAATTTTTTAATAAAAAAGCTAGTACACCACATAAAAACAGCCACTTTTACTCCTGATTTATTCTGCATTTCCAGATCCATCCCACCTAAATGTTTTACTACCGTGTACTAAGCCTTTGATTATTCATGTAATTATTTTGTATGCACAGACATGTGAGAGCACAAAGATTTTTTACACCCTAATTCTGCCAGACATAAATATGGGCAGTCCTCGTTCAGATGTTACAAAGACTTTGGCTCAAATAGTAGAAACAGGCAGTAGTCTGATGCTTTGAAGTAACTGTTTTCTTTTATAAAACAGCAGTGTATGAAGACTGATATTCCTGTATGGAGTTTCTGAAGGGAGCTGTGTTTGCCTGTTTGTGCATTCAGTGATATAGATAACAAGGTTAAAATATAGCTACATACTTTGACTGGTTTTGTTATTATCCAAAAACTATTACAATAGTGCTGTATGTATGGAAAATGGGGGGGGGTCTTCTCCTGAGACTAATCAGCGCACTAAACACTTGTTTTTGTTTATTTCCATTACTAAAGTTTGTATTTTTACATCATACTTTTTGGCGGTGGTCCTTTTGCCTCTAGTGTGCTTCTCGTTTGGTTGTATGGTTGGCATCTTCAGTGCTCTGTGGCACTCATTTTCCTTAAGCCTTGTAGTATACGAAACACTGTTTTCTGACTGGTACATGTAATATTGCACTACAGAGGAAATGGAAGCCTTAAGGTGGCTTATGACACACAGAACACTAGTTCAATAATTGTTTGCAGTATGCTTGACTTTTCATGGGTGGGTGAACAGAACTGAAACCTTTACTTAATAGAGTCAACTCTGAGATCACTGCACCTTGAAGAAAAAGGATATTTCGCCCCATGTAGTCTTATGTTCTCACTCAAGTGTAATTTTTGGACACTGGTTTATCAGTTAGCACCCCTTAAACTGGTGGATGTTGAAGCACTGTCCTACATACACGATGGAGTAGTCAAATGAGTGCCAGCAACACCAAAATGGCAGCACTCTTGTTGGTATGCCCAGCCATGTCTATTTTTGCACTGTATGCATTTCATTCAGTTTTGTACCTGCATTTAATTTTTAATGTGTGTTAAATTGTGATAGTACATACCAGCAACAGCAGCCTGGCTTGGATTATAAAATCAGAGTTTGAAGTGATCACATTTCAACATGTGGCATTTCTGCACTGGTGAGTCAAACTGGCATTTTCAGTTTCAGTGTTATGTACACTACAAAATGGTCTTTGTTCTGTAGGGTACGTAAGCCAGCAGTACAGTAATAAACATGATCTTCCATACTGACAGAAGTGGGTGAGAACACTGTAACAGCTAACAGCAGTGCAACATAGGCCTGCAAAAACAGCACAGAAATAGTCTGACATCATCAAAGTGCCATTTTCTTTTTGTATTTCTTTTTATTTATTTATTTATTTATTTTTACCATAGGTTGCCACCCAACAGTTTTATTTCCCAGCTAGGTAGGAGTACAGGTGCAAAAAGAATATAAGACAGTACACTGGAAATTTGCAGTACACTGGAAATGTGCATTAGCCATAAAGCAGAGGCCTATGTAAACAGTGTAACAACAATTTGGCATCCTAAATAGTACAACAGTCATTTGCACAGCCAGTACGTCAGTAACATGATGTCTTAAACAGTGCAGTGGTGGTCTGCATAAACATTACAACAGTAGTCTGGCATCATAAACAGTAAAACAGCAGTACACGAGCTATCTGAGGTACTGAAGTTAAACATCAGTCAGTATACACAATGCAACAGTCTGAAGTTATAATCAATGTGCCATTGCATTTATCCATCTATTCTTCCATCTTCTAACACTTGTCCTAGTGAGGTTCATAGCACACCACAGAAGTGATTCACATTAACAGCACCATAGCAATCTGTATAAAACAGCCAGTACTAATCAGCATTACTCTGACATCATAAACTGTACAACAGCAATATGCATAAAACAGATAGTAGTAGTCTAACATAAACTGTACACAAGTAGTATGATAAACACTACATTAGTGGTCTGTATAAATCATAGATGAGATAAATATTAGAAGCAGTGCCACTGCATTATGAAAATAAGCCCTGGTCTGCATAAACAGCTCAGTATTTTTTCATAAACAGTGTTAGAGGAGATTGTATAACCTGTGCACTAAGAACTGCAAGTCAAAAAAGTATATTAGTCTTCATAAACAGGACATCTGTAGTTTGTATAAGCTGTGTCACAGTAGTTTGACATCTTAAGCATATATAAGATATTCCTGAGTAGGGTTACGCCAAAGGCTGCTCTTCCCCTTCACACCAGATCTTCTTTGTAATGAGTGAAAAAGATATCAGGATTTGACCAAGTTGCAGCTCTTGACTGGAACACAGAAGTCACCATGGATCTGGTTGAATAAACTTTTAAAGGTTTTGGTAAAGGGAGATTAAATTTGTTATAGACAAAGGAAATACAATCTGTCAAACATCTAGCTAGAGTTACCTTTGTAACTGATTTGCCCAATTTAGTATGTACAAAGGAGATAAATAGCTGATATGTCTTTCTAATTTCCTTTGTTCTGTGTAAGTAAAAACATAATTGTTTATGGACAGCCAATAAGTGCAGCATATATTCACCTTAAATGCAAATTTAGGAAAGATTACTGGCAAGTTAATGGATTGGTTGATGTTGGATTCTGACACCAGCTTAGGAAGGAAAGAAGTATTGGTACATAACATTACCATATCCTTATGAAAAATCAAATATGGAGGCTTAGAAGATAATGTATGAAGTTCTGAATTTCTTCTACTAGATGTAATTGCAACTAGAAAGATAACTTTCCAGGTCAGGAATTTAAGATTACATTTAGCTGCTGCTTCAAAGGGAGACAGAATTAAGGCTTGCAGTACCAAATTTAAATACCAAGGTGGAATGGGGTGTTTATAAGGTGGGTCTTAGCAGGATAGTGCCTTTCAAGAAGGCTTTGCACAGCTTAGAGGAAGCCAGTGACACATTTTGAAATCCAGCATGAAAATTAGAGATTGCTGATAGCTGGACTTTTATAGTTGATGAGCTAGTACCTTCATTAAATAGAATCGCCAAAAATTCTAGAACAGATTGAACTGGAGATGAGAAGGGGTCAATCTGATTTTGCTCTGCCCAACAAACAAGCCTTTTCCATTTACTCCTGTAAAGTTTCCTAGCAGAAGGTTTATGGGAAGATAAAAGCATGGAATGGACAGGAGAAGAGAGCACTGGTTGTCTGGCTATTAAAGGAATTGGAGAAACCACACTATTAGTTTGAGACTTGCGATATCCAGGTGAACCATTCCTGTCAGGTGGGACAGTAGGTCTGGAATTGGATCCAGAATCCAAGGTGGATACTGTAGGTGAGGCCAAAGGAAGGGAAACCAAATCTGCTGTGGTCCGTAAGGCACAATGAGGATGACTTTGCTCTTCAACTGGCCTGCTTTCTGTAGGAATTTGGGAATTAGGGAACTCAGAGGGTAGGCATACAGAAGACCACGGCGCCAGCCATGGAGTAGAGAATCCTTTGATGATTCCCCCATTGGGAGATTAGGGCAAAAAAGCCTCTGCACTTGTTGTTCAAGGGACAGCCAAAATGATCGCAGCAAGACTGGCCCCACTGACTGAAAATCATGTCCATCACTTTGTTGTTGAGGGACCATTCATGAGGTAGTAAGATGGACCTGCTCAGTTTGTCTGCTATCACATTGGGCTTCCCTGGAATATGAGTTGGTATTAGATAGCGGTTGGAAGATATCATCCATTGTCACACTCTGAGGGCTTCTTGACACAGGGGATAAGATCTGGTTCCCTCTTGTTTGTTGAGGTACCAAACTACTGATACATTCACTGTCTTGACTGCAATTGTTCTGAGAAGAAGAGAGTCTTTGAATGCCTACAATGCCAACTGCAGTGCTTTCATCTCCCGAACATTAATATGTGAGCTGACCTCTTTGGGGGACCAAGTACCTGGCTCTGTTTTCCCCAGAAAATGCCCCCCCCCACCCAATCTGGGAAGCATTCGTGGTCATTATTGCTTTGGGCTGAGGGAGGATGAACAGTTTGGGTTTGTAAAAGGCAGATCATGTCTCCTAAACCTGATAGACTTCTTTGAAGTAGTCACCAAGGCCATGGATGAGGGCAAGGTGGTTCACACAGCCTATCTAGATCTCGCCAAGGTGTTTGACACCATCCCCCACTCTGGAATTATAGATAAACTCACTAAATTAGGTATAAATCCCTGTGTCACAAGATGGGTTGCCAAATGGATTACTAAAAGAACCCACACTGTGAAAGTAGCAGACTCCAAATCAGACTTCAGACCAGTGACAAGTGGAGTATCACAGGGTTCAGTCCTGGGTCCTCTCCTGTTTGGTATCTACTTTTCTGAAGTACAGGCAAACACAGAAGGTCTTTGGCTAACTAAATTTGCAGATGACTGCAAACTAGGAGCCATAACTGAAACTCCTAATGATGTGGACAGCCTACAAAAGGGCCTCACTGAGACAGATGCCTGGCGTCAAAGACATAGTCTCAAGCTCAATGCCAAAAAGTGCATTGTCATCCCCTTTGGTAAAAATTCTGTACCCATGAACTACCACATAGGCGGTAGTCTACTTAAGACCGAAAGTGTGATAAGAGACCTTGGGACACAGGTGGACAGTAGTCTCTCCTTTGATAATCACATCGCCAAAGTGATCAAGAAATCCTTCTACGTGGCACACCTCATCACAAAAGGTTTCTCACCCAGAAAAAAAGAGGTCATTTTCTCCTCTACTCATCACTCATTAGACCCATTATAGAGTACAATGCCTCTTTTGTATGTACCTCACAAGACATCTACAACAACTGGAAAGGCCACAAAAATACCTCACAAAGAGTTTTACTGGCCTCAAACAGATGCCTTATGCAGACCGTCTCAAAAAACTCCAGCTTTACTCTGTCGCATATCACCTACTCAGAGGCGATCTCTGCCTAACATATAAAGCTATGTCAAACCCAGAGCTGTTGGATATGCTCCACTTGAAGAAATCCCAATCCCTCTGAGCTACATGCTCTAGGGACCTAAACCTTGTCACCACAATAAACAGAACATGCTGGAGGGATAGATTCCTGTCCCAGAGACTTCCCATACTCTGGAACAGACTACCTATCTATGTCAAACAGAGCTCCTCATTAGCACTCTTCAAGAAAAATCTTGATGATTGGATGGGTAATAGGAAATTCACCCCGGGGATCACTTCTGTGGTTCTGCTTGACAGGGGCACAGGAAAATAATTTTCTTGGGTGGCGAAAGCCAGGGTACATTTTTGGCTAGGCTTGTATAGGCCCTAGGGCCAATAGCTTAGTACCTACCTATGAACCTATGAACCTATGAATGGCCTTGTAATATCTGTTGTGACTGCATCCACCAGCAAAGGTATCTTTTGCATATCTGAGTTATCTTTATCTTTGCTGTCATGCGTTGAGAAAGCATTGACCATTGTGTTGCTAGCATCCATTTTAGAATTCTCATGTGGAATCTTGCTAAAGGAACTAAAAGTATTGCCACTGACATTGATCCCAGGGCTTGCAGAATCAATCAAGCAGAAATTCTGGTACTATAAATTATTTTCCTGACTTGCATCCTTATCATTTGCACTCCTGATAGAAAAACAGAAGCAAATATAGATACTGTGTTGAACACTGCCCCTATGAGTTTTAATGTCTGGTTTGGTTCTAAGTGAGATTTGTCATCATTTATGATTATTCCAAGATGTAAACAAGTCTGTAGCACCTGATTTCCTGCTTCTAGCAGTTAATGTCTGGTCAGGGCAGTAATGAGCCAGTCATCTAAATATGGAAACATTCAGAATCCCTGCAGTCTCAAGTGAGCTGCTACTATTGCCATACATTCGATGAATACCCTAGGGGCTGTAGTGAGCCAAAGGGCAGTGCTCTGAACTGGTAGTGACTTGCTTCTAGCTGGAAGCATAAGTTTCTTGTGGATTGTCTGTTCATTTTTATGTGATACTACACATACTGAAGGTCTATCGAGCACATCCAGTCATCTTCATCAGAAAGCGTAGAATGGACTGAGCCAAGATCATCTGGAACTGTGTGTGTCAAACTTATTTATTCAATACACGGAGATCCAAAACTGGTCTCTAGTCCCCTGTTTTCTTTGGCACTAAAAAAAATCTTGAGTAAGTTCCAGATTATATTTGGTCTGGTGTGACCTCACGGATGACTCTTGTTTTCTTACTAGCTTTGGGATTTCTAGTGTTGCTGCTTCATTCTAATTTGGGTGGAACATCAGGACATTTTCTTAACAATGGAGGGGCTAGGGAAAAGGGAATTATATAACCTCTGGAAATAATCCTCTGCACTCAATTGTCTTTTGTTACATTTAGCCAGGATCTTTGGTGCAGGGATAATCAATCCCTGACTGCCTCCAGAGGTGGGCAATCGTGCCTCCTTTCAGGGGTGTTGAAAGGGTCTGTCAGAAAAAGAATCTCTAGATCCAAAGGCCTCCAGAAATACTGATTCCTCTGGAGAAGGGTCTTGGGAAGACCCTTCTGCTTAAGGATCTCAAAAATGTCTCCAATGTCTCCAAATGATATGTTATTGGGTGGTGATTTGGGGGACCCTTCTCCTTCATCAAAATCAGCATCCTTAGTGACTAACTCTTGAGGAGAATCCAAGTGCCTCTGTTTGAACTTCCTCTTGCTAGGGACTTCCTCAGTGGGATGGTCCAGTGAAATATCAGAAGAAAGTAGGATACCCTGCAGGGTAGTCTGCAAGCTTTGAGCTGGCTGTCCCTGTGGGGTAGAATGTTGAGGCTGAAGGCACAAAGACAACTGAGAAGTAGAGGGCGAATTTGAGGGGGTAGGATCCATCTGACCTACTGGAGCAAAGAACACTCTTTTCACAACTTCGAAAGCTGATCACTCCAGAGAGAAGGAAGACAATGGAGCTGAAAAAGTAAGTTTCTGGCCCATCACCTCCTTCCACTCTGAAAACAACCAGACTGAGGAGGAAGTCGGAGCTGAGCTGCAAGTGCCGAGGCTCTGAGAGGAAGAGACAGCTCTGAAAAACTTGGAGTTAACTCCAACCTCCCAGATCTGACAGGGATGCTTTGGCTCCAATAGTCATCCTTCTCTAAGGATGTTGGAGCCAGTGCACTTAGAGCAGTATTCAGATCCGAAGAAAGTGCTTTCTTCGGATCTGAACCAGGTGGACCCAGAAGGATCAGATCCAAGCACTCTAAAGCATCAGGCTGGATTAGAGAAGGAACAATAATGGGTGGAGTAGTAGATGATTAGGCTTTCTGACCCGAAGAGGTAGGAGTCATAAGCACTCTCATCTGAATTTTAACTGCGAGGAATTTTATCATCATTCTCTCCACATCTGTTTCAGTAAGACTTTTGGAGGAATGAGAAGATGTTAGGGATGGAGATTTGGAGTGCCTTTCAAAAAGGGAGAAGGCACTCTGTACAGGCCTGGATCCAGATGAGGAGAATAAATGGTCCTTGGTACAGGCTTCAGATCCAAGTATATAGGATCCGATACTGGTTTGGTCAGATCTGATGAAGGTTGGACTGTAACTAATTTTGGATCTGATCTTTCTTTTTTCTTTTTTGGTTCTGATGAGGAAATAGGCTGAAGATTCAGAAGGTCTAGAACTTTTTGCAGGGTCTCTAGTTGTGTTTGGTGGATTGAGATCCAGCAATGGCCCCGGAAAATGAAGTTGGCAACAAGCCTTTCAAAATCAATTTATTTCTTCTGTCAGTCAGAGTTTTGGGTTAAACCTGCAACAAATGCTACATTCCTGTTGTAAGAGTTCCAGGCCCAAGCAGTATACACAAAGCTTATGGGAATCAGAAAAGGGCAATTTGCCCCCACACTTTTCGCACTTTTTAAATCCAACTAATCCTTTTACAGACATGAAGAAAAAGAGGATATCACAACAACAACAATAACAAATAACTAACCTTTCTTTTTTAACTTGAAAGGAAAGATAAGCTAAATACCAGCAGTGGTAATTTTAAGGGATAACAAATATTTTTTACAAAGAGAAGAAATATACCAACTATGGTATTAAAGAGGTACACCACGTGTAAAGGGATAGGGAAGGATAGACTAGGCCTTCCATCAATGGTAGGAAAAAAGTATACTCTAAGGTGTAAGAAAGTAGAGGTCAACAGTGATAATCAAATACATTTAAATCAAAAGATTAACTATAGATTAATTAAAGATTAATTAAAGAGTTTTATTTAGAAGCTAAGAAGTAAAAAGAACGTATCTCCCATTCAACAACTCGAGAGCAAAGGTGACCACGTCTAGATGTGAAAGCGGCAAATGAGATCTAGGAGATGTTAGGAGTTGGTGCATTATTTATTTATTTTTTATTTTACATTTGTTGACCGGGATAGTCCGACTGGATACATGTCCATTTTCAGCAGAGGCCTGGGGAGAAAAGCTCTATTTATTAACACAAAAACAAGTAATAAAAATAATACAATAATACTAAAACAGAGCGAGAAAAGAATATAGATACATCATTTCACAAGGTTTAACACATTAGGAATATGCTACCACATGCTAAAGGTTTAACGGAGCGAGAAAAGAATATAGATACATCATTTCACAGTGTTTAGCACAGTAGAAATATGCTACTAAATGGTAAAGGTTTAACTCGGTGATGAGCAGGCAAACCTGTACATTATAACATAACTCATTTGACCAATAGAATGACTGGCTTGGTAATAATCAGTTAAGTAGAGAAACACCAAGTTGTTGGGTTGGGTTAGTCAGGGTTTAGGCAGGGGCAGAGCCAGTGTGATTTAAAGTATTTTTGAGGTCTTTTTAAATACGGGTAGAGAAGATTCTTGGGTAAAAACTGCAGGAAGTAGGTTCCAAATTTTACCAGCTGAGTTTGCAAACAGAGAATCCCCGGCTATGTTGTTGGATTTTACGGTTAGGACCAGTAGTTTATTTGAGGATCAAAGTGGCCTGAGAGCATTATGTGGGCTGATAACGTTCTTGAGAGTTGGGGTATTATCAGGCTGGATGAGTACTTTGTTTGGTACTATAAGCTGGTTGAACTGCAAAAGGGAAGGAAATTCCAGCCATTCAAGTTGAACTAGGTTATTGCAATGGTGAGTCCTATATGCCTTACCAGTGACAAATCTAGCTATATGGTAGTAACAGGAGGATAGTCTTTGAGGTTAGTTTTAGAAAGGTTGGTAAATACTGGAGAGGCATAGTGGAGAGTGGAGAGAAGATGGTTTCGTGCAGTAGCAACCCTAGCAAAAGGGGTGAGGAAAGGTCAAGGGAGCCTAGTTTTTTGCTAATGGACTTAATGGTGTGGTCAATATGAGTGTCAAATTTGAGGTTGTTGTCTATTAATACTCCTAGGAGCTTTGTTTGGTCATCTGGAGAGATAATGGTGCCATTGTTAGGCTTAATAGTGAAGAATGGATGAGTGGATCTATGGGTAGGGGAGAAAAGTAGCAGCTTGGTTTTGTTAGGATTCAGGAGCAGTTGTTGATTAGTTAGCCAGTTTTCAATGCTATTAAAGGTATTCTGGGTTAGTGATAGGAGATTTGTTTGAGAGGAGGCAGAGCATATCAGGGTAGAATCATCTGCATATTGGATACAGTGTGCATCTGGAATGGTAGTATGAAGGTCGTTTATGAAGATAGAGAAGAGGGGTCCTAGTATAGAGCCCTGAGGGACTCCTAGTGTGACAGGGAGATGGGATAACAGCTTGTCCTGCCATAGGACAGCCTGCTGACTACCACTTAGATAGGATTGAAACCATTGTAGTGTGTGATGGTCTAAGAAGACAGCTTTCATGGTACTGAGCAGTAGCTGATGGTTAACCATATCAAAGGCCTTAGAAAGGTCAAGAAAGAGTGCTGATGATAGCTTGTTGTTGTTTCAATTAAGGTTGATGACATTAGTGAAAGATAAGAGAGCTGAAGTGATATTATGGTGTGGTCTGAAGCCATGCTGAGAGTCTGCGAGTAGTTTGTTTTGGTTGAGGTAGTACATTAGTTGTTTGTGGATGCATTTTTCCAAGATTTATGCTAGTGATGACAAAATGGTTATGGGTCTAAAGTTGGACAGTTCTATGGAATTACCTCCTTTATGGAGGGGTATTATATGTGATATTTTCCATATTGATGGAATGGTTGCCTTGGAGATGGATCTGTTAATGAGGATAGAGACTGGGAGTGCGATGGTGTCTGCAGCTAATTTTAGGTGCTCAGCAGGGAGGTGGTCAGCTGCTAGAGTAGTGGGTTTTAGTTTTTTGAGAAGGGAATGGATGAGGGTAGTAGGGATAGGTTGGAAGCTAAAGGAGAGATGAGTCTTGGGAAGATTTGAGCTGTCTGTAGTATTGTTGGAGTTAAAGCAGGGTGGGGTAAGGTGAGAGGGGATGGGGTAGGTGGGAGTGAATTGGGTGGTTAGTGCCTGGACAGTTTCAGTAAAGAAGAAATTGAATGTTAACAATTGCCTCTGGTGTTTTGTCAATGGCTGCTGATGGGGTAGGAGTGATGGTATGGCCTGGATGGAGGAGGTTGTTTATTCCAGCCCAGGACTTTTGAGGTTTGTTTTGATGCTTTTATTGCAGGTGGGTATAGTAGTATTTTTTGTCTAATATGATGGATTTTTTAGTGTCATTCCTTAATTGACAGTATCTGACCTGATCTATTGGGTCTTTATAACATACCAAGCGGCCCATGCCTTATTTCTAGGAGTTATTTTGTTTTTTGTAAGTCAAGTTAGCCATGGGCCAGTTCTAGTTTTGGAATGGATGGTGCGGATAGTGGCATGTGAGTTAAGGATAGTGAGAAATTTAGTATTAAAGAAGGCCACGGCTTCATCTAGTGGGAATCATTTAAGGTCTGACCAGTTGTAAGTCTTGAGATCATTTTGGAAGTTGTCTAGGTTAAAATTTTTTTGTTACGTGTCACTTTATAGGTGTGTTGATGGGGGTTATCAGCTTTGTGGCTAATGATATAGGTAAGGGAATGATCACTTAGATCATCGAGTAGAGTGCCTGAGTTGTACATCTGTGGGTCACCATTGATCAAGATCCAATCTAGGATACTATCTTTGCCTTTGTTTTTGCTATACCTAGTGGGAGAGGATATGGTCTGAGTAAACCCATGAAGGTTTATGTGGTTACTAGAAGCTTTGGAGATACAGGTATTCCAGTCAATGTTAAAGTCACCTAAGACTATAGTTTCTTGGGGATAGTTGCAGGCTAGTCAGTGTAGAATATGTTCTAGGGTGCTGACATTCTTTCCAGGGGATAAATTAATGTTGACAATATATCTACATTTATTTTTATTTATTTGTGTTGTGGTGATGAAAATTTCAGTGTTATTTACTTGGGGAGTTTGTTGGGTGTCAAAAGTGACTGTAAGGTTGGACTTAAATAATACAGCTACCCCACCACCTTACAAAATAATGTGTTTAGAAGATTAGTAATTAAGTGGTTATGGGCAAGGATGTTGGAGTAGAAGAAGAAGAGGAAGCTGTAAAGTATAGGAATGTATTAGAGTAGGAGAGGGATGATAGTTTAGCAGAAGGGCAGTATCAGTAACACACAAGTTGTGATTGGTTAAGGGAGCGGGAGTGAGGTGAGGGCACAATAAATTTGGCAGTACTGGGGGTGGATGGGATTTGGGGGCAGGGTAGAGCGGGGCTATACCAGATAACACTGCAACTAAAGATAGCTTGCTCCAGGTATGGTCTTATAAAATATACCATGTATACTGTAAACTTCACACAGTTTTTATTTCTTAAAGCAAGTAAATGTAAAGTGTTTACTGAAAACAGCAGAGGTCTATTTTGTTGTAGCCAAATTTTGCATGGCTGAAATCCAGGTAGAATGCACTACAGAGGGATATAATTCTAGTGATTGATTGTTTGTCCAATTACTTAGTAAATTAATAGATGATATGGGTAGGTGGGGATTTTTGCCAGTGCTTTTGGACCCAGTGAGTTTGCTTTATAATACACAAAGGAGAATATTTGTTGATATTAACCTTAACTGTTACAGAAATATAAGGGGCAGGTAGAGCGAGCCTTCCCTGCTTGGTCGCTGAGTAGAATGGGTTCTTTTGAGCATTGCAAGCCTTTCAGTGGGACTTGGGGCGGAGAACCTAGAGAGGGGATATACTAGTTAGGTATGAACTATATTAGCCAGCAAACAGTCAGATCATGCACACACGGGTACATTGGTGTATGTAGAAAACAAACACTCTAAGCAGCGTAATTTAACATTATGGAGAGTTTCTTAATAAGCATTATAGGTAGAGAAAGAGCTCAAGAGCTTTTGGGGGGCCACAAGCTAGTGTAATGACTGTGTTGTATCCCAGTACCGGATCTGAACCCATTAGTTGAGGAATGAATGAAAATTGACAATGTCAGATGATATGTTTCCATTTACATAAAACTGCAAGTACCCCCAAAATATTGCCTAATTTGAGATTATTTGGACAGAATGTCTGAAATGCTCATTGGCATGTGTTATTTGTTATGTTTTATATATGCTGCAGCAAACTCTTTATTCTATTGATGAAACACACAACTTGAAACAGAATTTAAAAAAAAACAGGGTCTTCTGTTCTTTCAGTTGCCATTTCTATTAAAGTTATCAGATTTCTTTACTTAGAGTTTACAGAGTTAATGTTCTTTGAATTCTTGAAAGCTTGTTAGGTTTATGGCCACAGGGGATGCAATGGGAAAACACAGGAAAAGAGGTGTAGATCCACAGACTCAAGAGATGTATGGTCCTAGAAGGGGAAATACAGCAAAAAGTTGCAAACATCTCCCTATGGTGGAGCAGTTAT
The DNA here is from genome assembly GCF_019279795.1 of Protopterus annectens. Taxonomy (NCBI): domain Eukaryota; kingdom Metazoa; phylum Chordata; order Ceratodontiformes; family Protopteridae; genus Protopterus; species Protopterus annectens. Next base: position 69,233,043 of record NC_056744.1, on the reverse strand, counting down.
GGGAAAAAAAGTCACAATTGGCTGTGTAAGATGATACAAGAGCCAGGTACACAAACTGCTACAAGTCGTTTGCCTTTTACTATTAACATACCTTGCCATGGGGAAGCTGAATAGCAGGGAAATGACACAAAAATCAAGAAACACACAAGTCATGCTTTATTACATGTGACAGTATAAGTATTCTTTTGTAGGGAGGAAAATGTGCTTGTTTTAGAGAAAATGTTGCATTTAGGGTATAGGTGTCCTTAAATCTGCAATTGTTAATTATCATGTTTAGTTCAATACTGATTATTCTGGACACTGCAAACCTTGCAACCTAACCTTCCCATTTTTGTTTTGATTTTTTGCTTGTTTACAGCTCCTGTTTCTTTCACCAATCTCTTTTTCAATATCAAATGAGTCTCCTCCTCATTTTCACTGTAATAATGTTGCTCTTATGAAAGCATTGCTCCTTTAGGCATAAAACCTTCCTACCATTAAATATTCTTCATCCAGGACTGCATCAGTGGGTGCCTTCAAACTAAAGCTCAAACAAGCTTGCGTTAAACAAATGTTTATAATTGCAGTGTTTCCTCATAACTGCATGACACAATCTCATCACATAAGAAAATACTCATTTCTCTTACTTCGGGTTTCTCTAGACTACTAATCTTGTGTTCGCTGTCTGTACCTCTGTGCATATTTCATGTTTCTCCATTTTGGTTTTTATTCTGAATGAGTAGGAGGTGGGGTCACTCTATAGTTGAAAATTTTTTTCTGGCCATGACCCAAAGAATAATACAAATCCAAAATGAACTGGAATATGCAACAAACAGTAGAAGGTATGGGTGCAGCATGGATGGCAAAATAACAGAAGAATAAGCATTAGACCACGAGTAACACATAAACATAGACTCATTTTAAACAGCAGTTAACATTTGTTGCAGTACAAAAAAAATTTGCACAGTTTGCCATTCACAGTGTAATGCTTGCTGCCAAAGTTTCATATGCCCGAGGAAGGTTCATTATGTCTGAATATAGGCAGCAATCATTATATGACAGGCTTACAGTATGAGTTGAACCAACAGTATCTTCAAAATAAGTAACAAATGTAACAAAACAAAAAAAAAGAATTTGACCGGCATACATGGGCTTCGTGCTAAAATGCTGGTTTGTTAAATGCTAATATACAAGGCACAGCAAAACACTGACTAAGCACTTTCACCTCAATGGGCATCATCAGAGTCATGTATTTCATTCAAACACACCTTAAATACTTTATATCACTTCCTCTTTTCCAGTGCCTTCAGAAATGTAACCCTTGCCATACCTAAGCATTTTCAATTCTGTTGATAATTTCACTTAGGTTAAGGAATACAGACATAAAAAATGCATGAAATAAAAATAATGAAAAATGAAGAATAAAACTTCACAAAACTGTAATAATAATAGACTTAAACATCAAATATATGTAATACTGTGACTCGGTCTTACAGAACTAGCAAAATCACAATAAACAATATTTCTAAAAGCAATAATTCCATAATGCTTACAAGCATTTAAATTGGAACCTGTGCACTGAGAGAGAACCTTAAAAGACTATCTGCAAATATATAGAGCTGAGTATATTTTTCTGTATTATTCTGTATTATAGAGCTAAATTGTTGCTTAGATATCTGTTGTCTTACTGTTCTGCAAATATACAGAGATCAGTATATATTTTTCTGGTTTTATAAATTTGCACTGTGATTCCTCACATATCTGTTGAAACTGTCTCCCCCCCCCTCATTTTCTGCCTTGTCTTCAGCTGAAATAACCAGTTTTTATAGCTTGTGTGTTGCTTAACTCCAGGTTCCCTTAATTTTGACCTGTTAATAACAGCCTGCATTTAAATTGGAACCTGTGCACTGAGAGAGAGCCTTACAAGACTATCTGCAAATATATAGAGCCGAGTATATTTTTCTGTATTATTCTGTATTATAGAGCTAAATTGTTGCTTAGATATCTGTTGTCTTACTGTTCTGCAAATATACAGAGATCAGTATATATTTTTGTGGTTTTATAAATTTGCACTGTGATTCCTCACATCTCTGTTGAAACTGTCTTCCCCACCCCCTCTCCCTGTTCTTGGTTATAGTTTAAATTTGGTGGCTTTTGCAGTGCCCGCCCCACTGTAGGTTTGATCTAGGACACTCCCCCAGTCCTATCTCTTTACCACATTCTACCTAATAAACCCTTTCTGCACTTGCTTTTAGTCCTTTTTAATTTAATTACATTTTTTCAAACTGTCTGTGGTCTAATATTGCTACATACTCAAGTGTGCCAGCTTGCACTGCATGTGAATTGTTTTTACTACTGTTTTTGCTACTTTTCTGGAAAAAAAAAATTGTAAGCCTGTTTCCTACCTTTCCTGTAATTAGTGTTCCAGTTACAGATTTGCTGTATCCAGGACTGTTTGTAAGCTTCTGAGCCCCCCAAGCCTTTCTGTGTTGGAGTGAAGCCTTCTAGCTTATCAGTGGGAGTGGTAAGCATTAGGTAACCTGTCTACCACATAAGGAGTGGTTCTGGCCCAGAATTTGTAGTTATTGGCCATTTGGGCGGTCTTCCATCTCTCTCAACTTTCTGATTTGAAGGCCTGCATTTGCACTTGTTTCTGTCCTGTAACTCCTGGGCCCATCTCATTTGCTCACTCAAAAAAAAAAAAAAAATGTATCTGCTTTTACTGTATTTGTGTTTCTTCCTACTTTATTTTGCTTTTGCGTCATCTTAATAGTACTCAATTGTATTTATTTCTGCTTGGTGTAACTCATTCTAAGCCTTTTAGTTTAAGCACTTGGGCTTCAAACCAGTTGTTTTACATTGAGAAGGTTTGTGGTCTGCACAGTAGTGGCAGAACAGGTAGCTTACATCCTTCTAAGTTGGGAACCTGATTGAGGGCTCAGTGTCTGTTATTCTAAAAGTGTATTAATTCTGGTTTAAGCACTTGGGCTTCAGGCCAGTTATTTTACATTAAGAGGGTTCGTGGTCTGCACTCTTGTGGGAGGAGAGGCTGGACTCTGCCCTTCTGAGCTGGGAATTTCTGGTTAAAGGCTTATAGTGCCTGCATATTTGAACTGCTTCTTACTGAAATTGGTACACCTTGTTTGCTGTAGCATAGACTAGATCCAGGCCTGCTGAATCTAGCTTTGTTTGTATAACTTGAGCACTAATCCAGGCATTCTTTAAAGTATTCAATTGTATTTATTACTGCTTGGTAGTAACTTGATTAAAATGTAGCTATCATTCTAAGTCTTTTGGATTAAGCACTTGGGCTTCAGACCAGTTGTTTTACATTAGGAAGGTTTGTGGCCTGCACTGTGGTGGCAGGACAGGTAGTTTACATCCTTCTAAGTTGGGAACTGCTGATTGAGGGCTCAGTGTCTGTTATTCTAAAAGTGTATTAGTTTTGGTTTAAGCACTTGGGCTTCAGGCCAGTTATTTTACATTAAGAAGGTTCGTGGTCTGCACTCTTGTGGGAGGAGAGGCTGGACTCTGCCCTTCTGAGCTGGGAATTTCTGGTTAAAGGCTTATAGTGCCTGCATATTTGAACTGTTTCTTACTGAAATTGGTACACCTTGTTTGCTGTAGCATAGACTAGATCCAGGCCTGCTGAATCTAGCTTTGTTTGTATGCTTGTTGTTTGTTTGCTTGTTATTTCCCTGAAACGCTAATTCCACCTAAAACGTGGCTTTTCAGCACTTCTGTGGATCCCTAGTGATATCTGCATTGCTTACTGTACTTATTTCCTTGTTTCACTTGAAAGAAAGTTACTGTTTGTCATTTTAATTTACCTGTAACACATTGCATTTAAGTTACCTGGCACTTGCTCACTAAAGCAATTATATAAGTCAGCACTAAAAAATTAAAAGCACTACACCCTCACAAACTCCCCTTGAGTACCTTGTTCCCCATTGGCCCTTTTTTCAATTATAAAGGAATTCCCAATACTATTCTAGCATGTCCAAAGGTCAGTAGTCAATCTCCTCTCTGGTCCAGCTGGTGAATCTGGGAATCTTGAGGCAATGTTACAACTGCCTCATGTACACAGACAACCCTCTCCTCCTCCCAACAAATTCCAACACATGTGAGAGATGCAACCATATAGCCAAACTGGAGGCTAAGCTCTCTCAACTTAGTACTGGCGTAACCAGTCAGGAGGAGAAGGAAACCACACTCACTACAATTCCAGTCTCACATAGACCTACCACGATAGCAAACCAAACACATAAACACACAAAAACATACTCGGAGGTTCTAAATAAAAATCTGCCTAAGCAGCAGAGACCTCCAAAGCAGACACCCAAGCAACCGCTACCCCAAAACAAAACACGTGCAACACATAGCTCACAAAGCCAGTGTGCCAAACAGTCACAGCCCTTAAGGCTAAACAACACACCTTATACACTTGTAATAGGTGACTCTATCGTCAGGCACACTGACGTCCCGCTCACCAGGCTGAACAAGGAGAAGGTCATGGTGAGCTGCCTGTCAGGCGCTAGGATCCGCCACATAACACAAGCACTCAGGTCACTCCAAGGCAAGTACATATATGACTTGGTCATTGTCCATGCTGGTGTGAATGACCTGAGACGTACCTCCCTGGACTACATGAAAAGAGACATAGAGAAACTCTCTGAGCATGTAGCCCAGGCCGGTATGACCCTGACCTTGAGTAGCATCTTACCCTCACCAAGAATGATGCCACAATATGAAGACAAGATGATCAATTTCAACAATTGGCTTAAGTATTGGTGTCATTCAAAGGGGATCCAATGCCTGTCAGCCTGGGATGACACGCTCGACAAGCCACAATGCTTCACTAGGGACGGCTTGCACCTGTCACCCCTGGGCTTTTGGATACTGGCAAAGGCTCTTGCTTCCCCCATAGTGCCTTTTTTAGGCAAAGCTCAAAAGACAAACCCACCTCCATAGGTATCACAAGGGATAAGAAACTAAGAGTAATGCTACTCAACGCCAGAAGTCTAAACCTCAAGATGCATGCACTCAAAACTCTCCTTAGCATGGAGAACATCGATATCTGTGCAGTAACAGAAACCTGGTTCAAGGCTCCCGAGAGCACCCCAGCACTACAAGGTTATACCTCATACCATGCTTTTCGGCCTCAAAACTTGGACCGAACCACAAAAGGAGGCGGAGTATCAATATTCATCAAAGATACCCACACCTCCAGGTTGGTGGCACAGCACGAAGCATCAGAGACTATCCATGTGCAACTAACAGTGGGTAAAACTGCCTTCCAGTTTATAGCCTGCTACAGACCACCCTCCAAAACCCAGGAACCCCACTCGGCCTTCCGGAGAACACTAGAAAATATGAAGGTCTCTCCAAACACCATTATATTGGGCGTCTTCAACTACCCAAACATAGACTGGGAGCATTACTCTAGCTCTAACACCCTAGCCCAAAGGTTCCTAGAATTTATAAACTCAAATGCTATGGAACAACTTGTTACCACTCCCACAAGAGGGGAAAACATACTGGACCTGATCATCACCAACATGGGGACTCTATGCTCCAGACCAGAAGTGTATCCCTCACTGGTAAGATCAGACCACAAACTAATCTCACTGGATATTCACATCCCGACCCCACCTCCTGCCCAGAAAACCACAGTGAAAAACTTTTCTAAAGCAAATTTCACACTCCTCAAAACCGAGGTGGAATCCTTCAAAGCCCCCGAGCCTGTGGAAAATATGGCCCAGACTGCAGAATCCTTTATAAACACATTCTATGAACACCTTCAGGAATGCATGGATCATGCAATCCCAAATTAAACCAAGACCCACTCCTCCAAAGGCAGACGTCCTGTCTGGTGGACCCCAGCCATAAACAAACTATACAATAGAAGGAGGAAGCTACTACATGATAGAGCAAAATCCCAAAAAGGGAAGGCATCTCTGATCAGTATTAGCAAAAAACTACGGGCACTCATAAAATTGTCTAAGGCCAGCTTCGAGAGAAAAATTGCACAGGACACTAAGGATAATCACAAGGCTTTCTTTAGTTATGTTAGGAACCTGGGTGGGAATTCCCAGATATGCTCAGAATTACTCCAAAATTACAAAAAATACATCGAACCCACAGACATTGCCAACATCCTAGCTGACAGGTTCAGCGCAAACTTCTCCCTCCCCACCAAAAGGGCAAATATCTATCCCAGCAGAGTGCTGCCCCCCTGACATCTCAGATGCTCAGGTAAGAGCCACCCTCTCCAAAGCAAAAAACACAGCATCAATGGGACCAGACGGTGTCCCGGGCTGCGTCCTACATGAACTCCAGGAAGAGCTAAACCCAAATATAAAACTACTGTTCAATTTCAGCCTTACTACAGGATATGTACCCAAAGAGTGGCATACAGCAACAGTGGTCCCTCTCCACAAAGGTGGTGCCTCAACGGATCCTGGAAACTATTGCCCCATAAGCCTGACTAGCTTGGGCTGCAAAGCTATGGAAAGGATCATCATGGACCTCATTAATAAAGATATTGGGGACCTACAGACACTGGATCCTACCCAGTTTGGCTTTGTTAAGGGCAGATCCTGCCTCTTAAACCTGGTCAATTTCTTTGAAACAGTTATCAAGGCCATTGACGAGGGGAAGGTGGTCCACACAGCCTACCTGGACCTTGCAAAAGCCTTCGATACAATACCCCACTCGGGCATTATAGATAAGCTCACCAGCTTAAATATAAACCCCTATGTCACTAGATGGGTTGCAAATTGGCTCAAGGACAGAACACACATGGCTAGAATTGCTGGAGCCATATCAGACTCCAAACCAGTTACAAGTGGTGTCCCACAAGGCTCAGTCCTGGGACCTCTCTTGTTCGGCATATATTTCTCGGAGGTACAGGCCAACACGGAAGGACTGTGGCTGACCAAGTTCGCAGATGACTGCAAACTGGGCGCCATAATTGGCTCTCCAGCCAACACAAGCATCCTCCAAAAGGACCTCATAGAAACAGACAACTGGTGCCAGAGCCATGGCCTCAAGCTAAACGCCAAAAAGTGTATAGTCAACCCCTTTGGCAAAAACAAAGTGCTCACAAATTACCACATAGGTGGTAATCCATTCAGTACAGAAGAAGTAATTAGGGACCTGGGGACCCAAGTTGATAGCAATCTCTCATTTGACAACCACGTGGCCAAAGTGGTTAGAAAAACATTTTATATAGCCCACGTAATCATGAAGGGATTCACATCTAGATCAGGGGAGGTCATCGTGCCTCTTTACTCATCCCTCATCAGGCCCATAATTGAGTACAATGCCCCTTTTGGGATGTACCTTACCAGACACCTGCAGCAACTGGAAAGACCCCAAAAGTACCTCACCAAGAGGATCAAAGGGCTGAAACAGATGCCATATGCTGCCCGTTTAAAGAAACTCCAGCTCTACTAAGTGGCATACCACCTGTTCAGAGGTGATCTGTGCCTGACGTATAAAACCATGTCCAACCTGGAATTAATGGACATGCTGCACCTCAGAAAATCCAAATCCCATCGAGCTACGCGCTCGAGAGACTTGAACCTCAGCACTGAAATAAGTAGGACATGCTGGAGGGGCAGATTCATAACCCAGAGGCTCCCTTCACTCTGGAATAAAATCCCAGTCCAGGTTAGGCAGAGTCCCTCATTGACTCTCTTCAAGAGGTATCTTGAAGAGTGGATGGGAGATCATAGGTTTACCCCGGGTATCACTTCTGTGTCACTGTTAGACAGAGGCACAGTATACTAACCTCGAAAAAGGGCATAGCAAAATTAATTTAAAATGGGTGGCGAAAGCCAAACACACTCTGGCTAGGCTTATAAATGCCCTAGGGCAGATAGCCTAGTATGAACCTATGAACCTATGTCCATAACCTAACGCAGTTTCCTCTTTTGTTTTAGCACACTGGCTATAGAAATATATTCATTAATTCCAGGTTTCACCTTGGCATTCAGTCTAAGTTGCCATTTAGTTTCCTTGATTTCTATGTTTAACTTGGCTAAGTAACAAATGAGTTTGTATTAGAAGAAAGTGTGGTATTTCAGGGCACCAGAAGAAACACTGAAGTTGTTGCAAGTAGATGTTCCAGTGATGCAGGAAGATGTACTATCTATATATGTTTTTGTATCAGTATAGCCACACAGACAGAGTGGAGGAAACCTTAGTATTGTTGTTTGTGTCTAGGCAGAAAGATATAGGTGGTCAGGGGAAGAGCAATAATTCTTATTGTAAAGCTTATATGTATGAAACTCAAGAGAGGAGGGTAGATTATTCTGTGATCTGGTGCCAGCCAAACTTGAATAGGACAACAGTGATGTATACACTGTTAAGGGAACTTCAGTACAAAAAACAGATTTTATTCTGCAGGATTTGGAGACAGTAGGTGTTTGTGATAGAGACAGCAGTTAGAAATATGATAATCAGAGCACAGGATTATATGAATTACAAGGCAAATAATTCTAGAGACCATTAATGCATTTCCAGTACCCACCCACAGGATGTACTTTCCTCTTTCAGAAGGACAAAACAGATAAGGCCAAGTCATGAATGCACTTCAGGTCATCAAGGTTTGTTTTGAAGGATGCAAGGCTGTCACTCTGTTTTACATATAGAACAAGTTTGTACCAGAGATGAGGTATGTACTGGGTAACTATATCTGTCCCTCCAGCATGTTTTATAGATATATTGGCGGGGGTTTAATTCCTTGGTTTGAGTATTTGTGGGGCAATTTGCCTTTTGGAGGTGCAAGAGATGAAGAAATTTGGGTTCCTAATGGCATGGAATGTAACACATAAGTCTCCACTCAGGAATCAGTAAGAGACAGAATACAGGGATAGGGCTTAAACACTTTGGTAGGTAAGGGTTTTAGACTAGTAATATTTTTAGTTATAAATCTCTAGCATTCTAGCTGATTGTGGGTCTGGGTAGGCAGAAGCATAACTGGCTCAACCAGTACCTGTGCCATTACCATGAACCAGTGTCTCACCCCCTCAGCTGTTTAAGTGAAGAGCAAAAATTTATTACAGATCCATGACCCCAACCCAGCTCTTCCACTGAAGGAAGGAAAAAAAAAAAGGATGTACCTTTTACTGGACACCCACCAGATGCACAGTGCTCCCCACTCCCTCCTGCCCAGCCATTCATATCCCATTTTCTCTCTCCAATCCTCCTCCATTTTATTACAAATAATAATAATAAATAATAGCAATAATTTCTTCTTCTTCTTTTAAACTGTAGCAAACTGCTTCTATAAATGTAGCAAACAGGTGATAAAGTTTATACCCTGCCTTAATGGAGTGCTATGGTGCTTATGCTTTACAAATAAATGAATAACTACATTATTCTTATAAACTGTAGCAAACTGCTTGCTATAAATGTAGCAAACAGTTGCTAAAGTTTATACCCTGCCTTAATGGAGTGCTATGGTGCTTATGCTTTACAAATAAATGAATAACTACATTATTCTTATAAACTGTAGCAAACTGCTTCTATAAATGTAGCAAACTGTTGCTAAAGTTTATACCCTGCCTTAATGGAGTGCTATGGTGCTTATGCTTTACAAATAAATGAATAACTACATTATTCTTATAAACTGTAGCAAACTGCTTCTATAAATGTAGCAAACTGTTGCTAAAGTTTATACCCTGCCTTAATGGAGTGCTATGGTGCTTATGCTTTACAAATAAATGAATAACTACATTATTCTTATAAACTGTAGTAAACCGCTTGCTATAAATGTAACAAACAGTTGTTGCAAAAGTTATACCCCTGCTTAAATGAGAGTGCTATGGTGCTTATAAACGAATAACTACATTATTCTTATAAACTGTAGTAAACCGCTTGCTATAAATGTAACAAACAGTTGCTACAATTTCTACTCGGCCTGCACGATGTGCTATGCTGCTCACGTTTTGTTTTAATTCTTTGCTGATCATCTTTATGGAGTCTTTAAGATGGGTACATTTGGATTTATTATACAGTTTTTTTCTTTTGCTGTAGCACCTGTTTATACTGATGTACCACCAGTTGGTATGCTTTTAAATTTCCCATTGTATTTAACTCTAGTGAGGTCTGCTAGATTAATACATTTTGAAGGTGGAAATAGAACTCAGTTGTTTAAATGGCAGCTACATATATGAGGAGGCTGTAAATGGAAATGTATAGTGTCATATAAACTTTAATATGTTGTTGGCAGAGCAAAGTTTGGCAGTTATGTGACAATGTCAGAAAATGTTGAGCCATAGTTAAGATATAAAAAGACATGGCTTTAGTTTTCAAGTAATTGGTAGTGAACATTTGAAAAATAAAAAGCTAACGTTTCTTTTAGGCATGTACATGAATGGTCATATCAGAAGAGAAAAAGATCATCTGTATATTGAAAGTCCTGGATGTTTGGAGTAAAGGAACAGCAAGTTAATGAAGAGGTCAACAACTAGGGGTCTGTGCCCCTCTAATAAGGGGGAGGCAGAGTGCTGAAAACGTGAATGAATCTTACAGCAAACTGTTCAAAACTGGGTTTGAAGGTAGCGTTTAATCCATCTTATGGATTGAAGTTGAAACTACATTTGTGGAGTGTAGGTAAATGGAACTCATGGGAAATAGAACAGAAGGCAACAGTAAGCTTTTCCAATATAGCAATGATGCTATTTTTACACACACTTGTGTAAGTGAAGTTGGGTAAGGACAGCAAAACAGTAACGGAGTTGTCTGGTTGACAGCTGTAATGTTTATCACATAAGAGACCAAAGATGTTTCATGTTTTTGTCGTGATTGTTGAAGACTAGTTTTTTGAGTTTCAAAAGTAAAGACAAAGAAATTATATAGCATGGTAATTATTTACAGTGGATCTTTTTGGGGAATTAAATTAACGTTGTATCTTTCCATCTTTTTATTTTACTAGAAAATATTGTTTTACTCTTGGGGATTAATAATATAACAGTAGAGGAATGCTATAATAGCACAGATTTTGAGGATTTGTGGCTCAAGACCATGATCCAGGTTGGCCGTATGGTTGCATTTTCTTTAGTAGAAGGCTGGGGTGATTTCATGACATTGAGCTGGTAGAAAATTCCAGCTTAAAGTCACAGTAGAGAGAAATAGCTTTTTGGGCAAGAAGGCCTTAAATAAGCTCAGTGGAGAGGAAGTGTTGTTATGAAAAGTGCAAACACTGTTTGTAAGGGGAGGCACTGATGTTGACTGAGGGGTTGTAAGGCTGCAGTTGTTCACATGTAAGTTTAGTTATCTAATCTCCAGGTTGCTTAGTATTGCTAAACTGAGAGATTGGCAGAGCTTTGAAATAGTTTGATTTCAACTGTTATTGCCATTTTTTTCAGCTGTGAAAAACTTTGTTAGTGACCCAAGCATCGTACTTTGTCTATTATTTGTGGCAGGATTAAACCCTGGATATGCCTTGATTTAGCAGGGGATAGCCCAGTAGATTTCAAAATTTGCTACAAACACTGTTTGTAGATGTCAGGTAATATTGGTCCCACATGATATGCAGTGCCAGAGAGGACCCATTTGGTTGGAATTTGAGACCAGTCAGTTGTCTCTAGTTTGAGAAGCAGAGAGCACGGGTGATTGTAATGCAAGTCACAGTGCTAGGTTCACCAAGGGATCCATTGAATAGGATGACAGAAGTGGAATTTTGTTTGTTTATTCACACTTCTACTTTTTTTTTTAATTTGCCTTCTTAATAATTCCCTCTCTCTGGCTTGCTTCCAAAATCTTCACTTCACTATTGTAACAGTATATTAAGCAATAAAATATGACAGGTTGTGGGATACTGGAGGAAGGAAGCATTATGTGGTATCATCAAGAGATGAAGCCAAGGCACAGCCACAGGAAAAGTTGAAAAGCCTTCATAATCCATAGCCTGGCAAGCCTTATCCTGACTGCGCAGTAGGGCTATATTCAAACCTATGTTACGACTTGCTTAATAAGCATTTCTCTGCCGTGGGTGTGGCATGCTGTGTTTCACTTGTGTCATCAAGCCCTTCAGCCTCAGGGTTGCAGTAATGGAAGAACAGCATGGCCTACACTTTGTCTACTATACAATTTATAAAGATTTTTAAAAATCATTACTGAATAATGAACTGTATGAAGTGGTTTTCATTTTTTGTGTGGTTGCTCAGTAGGCTAGTCTGGGACGGGGCATGCATGTCAGTGATGTAGTGATGTGCACACATTCAAGATAAAGTTTCAATTCTGGAAAAAAAAAATTTCACTTTCACTGTGCTTTAGTGTTTATGCTGAAGTGATGGCAGGTAGTAGACACTGGATGCTAAAGACTGTGAGTTTTCTAAAATGTGGGCAACACATTTAAGATTTGTAGAGGGATCTGAATTATTCTAAAATATTCCTTCCTGTACTCATTCAGCTTTTTTGTTAGTCTTTCAAGTGTGAATTTCAAACCTGTTTGCAATATCAGACAGCTAATTATATTGCAGAAAATGAGAGAATTGTACCTGTTCCTTTGTAAAACATAGAATTTTCCACAGTCATCTGACAAGATTTTATGAATGGCATTGCGGAATTTTACAACCTCCCATTGTATAAACACATCCCTATTCTTGATTATTCTCATTTTTAATTCCTTGATAGGCTCTGTGGTGGTGGTGCTGTGGTAGCGTTGTCGCCTCACAGTAAGACGTTGTCCTGTTCGATTCTCAGCTAGAGCGTCTTCTGTGGGGAGACATGCGTGAATGGGTGTACCTTCGTTGAAGGTTGTGCGTCAGGGCCAGCAACTCGACACGTAAAAATCTACTGCCAATCATTAGCGGACCAGAGTTCCACTGTGGCGACCCCTAACCGGGAAAAGCCAAAAGACACAACAAGCTTAGAAGGGCCTAGGCTTAAATATTTGTGTCAATATAACCAACAAAAAATACAATCTTTTGCACAGAATTATGCATGTGTACTACAAGATATGGCAATTTAAGAAAAGTACAACAAAGAATGTTGCCCTTAAAAACTTAAAGTCAGTAACTAAAGCTACAAGTCTGCATATAATGTGTATTTAATAGTGAAGTATGGATTGTTTAGGCTCATTCACAATCTATTAATGTCCATCTATGCCAGAAATTAACAAAATGTGGTACTTCTGATAAAAAAAAAAATTGAAATTATTTATTAATACACACCAAAGAAAATCGTATGACATTTTTCATTATTGGCTTGCTTAATATATATTGCACTATACAGCTACTTATATGTGATGTAGCAGGAACTGTTTTTATCTAGGAAATAATCAAACAGTAGCTTACTATCATAATAAACATGTATAAAGTATTTTGGGAAAGACAGAGTAATTCAAAATATTTAAGACAGTGAGGATGCCAAATTATAATAAGGTACTTGTGCTTGCAGAAGTGGAGTTAATGTTGTTGCCAGTGAAGTTAATGTGAAACAGAATTATGTTTTGATTCTGAAGAAGAAAGCAAAAATTAAGTGATGGTTGAGTACTTATATGTGGAAAGAGAGAGATAGACAAACAGGCAGACATAGATGAAGTCATCTCATTTTGGATAAAGTTACTATAAATGAAATATATATATGCTAAAAATCAGAGTCTGACACATTAAGCTGTCCATTTGGAAATTAGTCCCCCAAAGGAAAAAAAAAACTCTACAGGAATTCAGTTTTAGATGATGAATCACTAGTATCTGAAACAATAATCAATCTTCAGAAAGACATTGAGAAATTACAGTGTAAAATAAGTAAATTACAGTCCTCAGAATAACACTGTGTAACATATTACAATAGCTAACATGTCTGAGACTTGGTACTTACTATTTTGACTGGAGCAGTTTAATGTGTCTCTGCAATATTTATCATTCCTGAAAGGTAGAAGAGTGGAACATTTCCATTAAGCAAAGCCACTGTGCATTAGGACAGTAGTCTGACAATGGTCACTAATGCTAAGTAACCGCTATGGTCGAAACACAATAAAAAATAAGTGTTTGATGTTTGAGGCTTTCCAGCTTTTAAACATTATAATATTTTCTGCGTTTTTAGCCTTTAGTTTAATTGCTCAGGTATGCAGTAAAGCAGACTCACTAAGAAGCCTTCAAGATTCACTGGGCTTTCCTGTTATTGTGCTTTGCTCTGAGAAACCAGTGTATGAAAGTATCAATCTGTCTCTCTTTCTTTCTTTCTCTATCTACTTTTATCTGTCACTGCTTGATGCAGACTGCATGTAGATTGCTACTAATTTATTATTTTAATGTGTTCCTTCATCCTTGAACTAACAGGGTTCCCCCATAAACTTTTATTAAATTCCATATCTTCCTCAAATGACTTCTTTCTTTTTTCTTTCAGTTGTTGTTGTTGTTTGTCTTTTGGTTTTTTCCTGGTAAGGGGTTGCCACAGTCCGTTAATGATTGGCAGTAGGTTTTTACGAAACGCCGAGGTGCCAGCTTGATGCCTAACCTTCAATGAAGGCACGCTCATTTACAAACACATGCCTTTCGAATGCTACCCAACCACAGGGAGAACATGCAGACTCCACACAGAAGGCACTCCGAAGCCAAGCCAAGAATCAAACAGGAGAACCTTTTGCTGTGAGGTAACAACGCTACTGTCGTACCACCGTGGCAACAGTAGATTTTCAATTAAGTCACTGTTGCAGTAGCCTAAGCTGTATGAATTATATCCTACCTAAGATATAATGATCAATCAATCTTCCAAAGCCTTGGGCCCTCTCTACCTGCATCCAGGGTGCCAGTTGCATGAGCTCTAAGTGGAGAAAACCAGCAGCTTGGGTACCAAATACTTCAGGATTTTGTAGCCATCTGTAAAAGACAGGCTAAGGTCCTGATTAAGAAGGTAATGTATAGATATATAGGTTCATAGATTAGTACTAAGCTAACTGCCCTTTCGAGCCATTTTAAGCCTAGTCAATTATCCCTTGTGAGACTCAAACCCTGCACCTTGTGCTTGCAAGGCAAACACTTTAACCATTAGGCCACACTCATTGTTCAAATAAACAGCCTCTGCTAGGCTCAAACCAGGGACCCTGCACTCCATAGCCAAAGTGATTTACCACTAAGCCATGACAGATGATATAAATCCTTACACAAAAAGGGAGATGGAGAGAAGGAGCTGTGACTGCAGAAGTGATTTAATTGAACATCTAATATCATGGTAAGTTTACTTACACAGCTGTACTATGTTCATTTATAAATCACTGCTGCTGCAGTCGCCAATGCTATATGGGTAGAATACCAGAGCTTACACACATTAGGAGGAATGATGAGGGTATAGGAGTCTTTGGAGAATGGTCCTAGCAAAGCTTGGTCTAAACCTAGAAAAGGAATCTTGTTTGTAGTGCAGAGAAAGGACTAAGTAGCTGCGGCTAGAATGCACCTAGAGTCCATCTCTTTCCAAAAAGCCATAGAAAAAGCCAAGGCTCTTGTAGAAAGAGACTTAACCCTGCCTGGAAATGTCTTATCATGTTGGAAATAACAAATAGAAATATCAAGGGACAACTATCTGGAAATAGTCTGCTTCACATGTGTCCTTGTTTTTTTACCTATATAGGAAATAAACAGCTGTTTAGCTTTCCTAAAAGGTTTATTTCTGTCAAGGTAATACTTGAGCTACCTAAGCACATCCAGAATATAAATAATCCTTTTTCCATGGTTTCTAGGTTCTGAAAAGAAGAAAGGGAGAAGGCTGATTTGACTATTTTTAACCAGTGAAACCGCTTTAAGCATAAATGAGGGATTTGTTCTCAATGAAACTCCGTCTTTATGGAATACCAAATAGGGTTAACCCACCATCAGAACAATCAGTAGCACTCTTCAAGTAATGAACCATAAATAAGCCTGATGAGCTTGTTCAAATGGAGCTAAAGTTAACTTTTCCAAAACAAGGTTAAGATCCCGGGTAGTAAAAGTTGTTTTCTCAGTGGGCACAAATGTAAAATCCCTTTCAAGAAAACTTGCCCAAAGACCGTGATGGAAGGGGAGGATCAATGGGTTGACCTGCTGAAATGGCCAAGAGATGAACCTTGATAGAGGAATATGAATGGCCAGACGGTAATGACTGACAGAAATATTGTAAAACCAATAGTATACACACTCGGAATGGGCTCCGGCTCTTATTGTAGCACCAGCTAGGCTATATTTTACATTTGCCAGTATAAGAGAGCGTAATAGTAAGTTTCTTTGCTTCATTTAACATCTGTTGCATGTCCTCAGAAAGAGGGTGCCTAAAAGGTATCAGAACTGAGTCATCGAGGCAGTTGTATTTGTAATTGTTTGAGGCTGTAATGTGGCAACCACCGCTTGTCTCGCATGAGTGGATGCATTATGTGAGCAACCTTTTTGTAATTGCCCTTGGCCAATTCCATAAGAAAGGAGAACACTGTTGCCTGGGCTAGAAGGAAGTCACCACAATGATTTTTGGACAAGTCCTTCTCGTTCTTTAGAATAACCCTGAATATCAGAGGAAAGAGTGGAATTGCATACAGGAACAGTCACATCAAAGGGAATGAAAATGCATTTGTTTTCCTGGCCTGATTGTAAGGAATACTGGAGCATGTAAGGAATACTGGAGCACATTTTTATTAAGTTGTCTGCTTTGAAAGGAGGCAGATATATCTACTTGTGAAGTTTACCATAACTGGAATAGTTCCTGGAAGACCCCCCCCCCCCCCCACACACACACACATTTAACAATTTCCATTCTTGAGAGCTTATCCTGGTCCTGCTTCACTTGTACTCCATAATGTTTTTCTCTGACAGAATGTAAAAAGGTTAGAATGTTAGACTGTGCTGATCTGATACCTCCCAAGCTACCAGAGCCAGCCTGCACAGGTGATAAGACTTGGTACTCCCCTAATTGCTTATGTACCACAGAACTGTAATGCTAAAGAGCTTGCACTTGTAGCCCCATAAAAACAGCTCTACATGCAAAATCTGATAAATTTGTTGTTATAGATTGTGGAGGGATGTTCAGAAAAAAGGGGATACTTGGATTTAAGGACATCTGATCTCTTCACCAAAACAATTTTCTTTTCATAAAGTCCAACAGTGAAATCAGAAATATCAGGGGATGAAGATGTTGGGACCAGGCTGTTTTCAAAAAACTGAATTTTTCTCATATTTCTCATATTTAATCTGGCAAAGGGAATCCTGAGAATTATAGAAGCCATGAACCATAGCATTCTGTGGTACTCTCTTGCAGCAGTATGAGGCTGAATGGCGAAGCTCAGGAACAATTGAAGATACAGATCCACTTTTTCCCTGAAGAAGAAATGCCATTTGCGTGGAGGGAACCTGAAGACACCCTAGGAAGTCTATCCTGCGGGAAGGAATCAAGGATGATTTTTGAATGTGGGTCTGCAATCCTAGATTGAAAAGGAGTTTTCTCACCCATGTGTGGGACTCCTGACACTTGGAAAAAGACTCTGAAAGATAAGTATGTCGTCTAAATAAGGAAAAATCACGATAGGCTGCCATCTGTAATGGGCTGTCACAGGAGCTAGATGCTTTGTGAAGTACCTTGGAGCAGTAGATAACTCACAGGGCAATGCAAAGAATTAACAATCAAACCTAGACACAGATAATCTTAGAAACTTTCTGAAATCTTTGGTAATAGGAATATAATGATAAGCATCTTTCAGGGCTAAGGTTATAAAAAAAAAGCTTAGAGGAAGAATGAAAGGTAACAAAGTTTGTAGGGACAACATTTTGAACTTTACAACTTTCACAAACAGGTTAAGAAAGGGTAAGTGGTGAACTGGTCTCTCAGAAGGGTACTTTTTTGGTACCACAATAATTATTGACTAAAACATTTCCTCCCTGATAAGAGGAACTGGTTCTATGGCTCGCACAGGAAACATTTGGTTGATTACTGGTGGAAACAGGCAAGCCTGATTTGGAGGATGAGGTAGAATCCCCTGAAAAGGAGAAAGGCTTTCCAAATGCCATCTGTAACTCTCATGGACAAGTCTTAGAACCAATTTGTATGAAACTGTCTGATGCCAAAAGGGAAGGTGAAGAGCCAGGCTCTAAGACTAAATGAAGGTAGTGGCTTGGTGGTGGTAGGGGGATGGTGCAATAGTCATTCGGTATTATTGGCTGTCCCTATTTGTGAAAGGTTCCCTCCTTCTTCTTTGAACCTTACTTCCACTTTTTTGTACATCTGCTTGTTGGAAGCTTGCTGAGATTATTTATTTTGCATTTTTGTAAAACAAACTTGTATTTGCAGCAATGGTTTTAACAAACTTGGCGAGGGAGGGCTGAAAAATCTGAGTAATCACTTAAATCCATTTTCCTCTTTCATCAAACTGCTTAAGTACCTGAGCAGGAGAAGAACCAAACAAAACATCATTGTCCAAAGGAGAATTTATAAAGTCTGAATTAGCATCTTCAGAAAATTCTGTATACTCAGTCATGCAAACTGCCGTATAACAGAAGCAGAAGCTGCTGACAAAGTCAACACAATGATAAGAAAAATGTTTAGTTACCTGGGAAACAGAAGATGAAGCAATTAAATTATTCAAAGAGAACTTCCCTTCTGAAGAGGGAACATTGGTATTAATGTTCATCATATTGTCAAAAGAAGCCAACAGATATTTTAACACGTGAACCTGATAATTTAGAATTCTAAAGGCTAAAGTTGCAGAAGTATAACTCCTCTTCCCAAATCTGTCAAAAGCGTTCCCATCCTTTTCAGAGGGGGGGGGGGATTAACTTTAACTATTTTTTTTTGTTACAGAAGGATTTAACTGGGTTGGGGGTTAACATAATGGTTAAGGTGTTTACCGTATAAACACAAGGTGCATGGTTTGCTTCTCAAATGGGATAATTGTCTAGGCTTAAAATGGTCCATAAGGGCAATTAGCCTCATACTGACTTGTGAACCTGTATATATATATATATATATATATATATGTATATATATATATATATATATATATATATATATATATATATATATGTATTAAAACAATGAAGGAAGTATTTATAAAACTGAGGAATTTTATAAATTCTGTCTACCTTTTTAAGGGCTGCAAGCTGCCTATCAGGCCTATTGCAGGCGACATCAAAATATCCTCCAAAGTTGTTAAAATAAGAGGAACAGCAGCAGACTATGGAAATTCAACTTGCAATAAATCATATTATTTCCACAAAGATGCTGGAATATCCAGTTTGTTCCCACTGAAACATCTTATTCATCCTGGAAATAGTTTCAGAAAATGAAAATTCCTCCATGTGAGGAAACAACTTCATGAGTCAGAATCAGGAAAAAAATAGAAGATGCATTTCTGAGTCTGTTTTCTGATAATCAGACAAGGAATCCTGAGAAATTCAGGGAAACTGGCTTATTCTTCTCCATAAAAAATCCGAAAATACCTTTCATAGCTTGTAACTCCTGCAATAAACCTTCATCCAAACTAATAAACTCTTCTTTATTTACAGAAAACAGTCAGAGGTAGATAAAAATTTCTCTTTTTTTCTAGGGGCGTCCCAAGTCGAGCATTGACTCATGGAGGGCATTTCATTCAGGTGATCAGGTTTCTTTGCCTGGTCCATCCTCCAAGACTAACAAAACTGGCATTCACATGCTTAGCAAGGGCATCTGAACAACTGCAGAGAACATGATTGATCCCTGGTCCATGGTAGCTAAAGAGGCTACACCAGACTGTTCCAGAGAAAAAGGTTACTAAACTGAGGAATTAGAAATGGCCATGAAGCATCACTCACCAGTGGCTGAGGCATAGACTGAGCCTGCTGTGTTGTCAAGGGTTCCTTGCAAGTTTTCTGTTTCTTGGGTCTGAAAGAAGGTAGAACCATGGGACCAGCATGCTATGGTTCTGCTGAAAAAGGCACCTGATTCCTGCTTAGTGCAGCTAGAGCAAGTCAGTGACAAGTAAGTAGTCAAAAGAAATGCTCACAAGCAAAATATACATTGACACTCCCAAAACATACTTGCCTGCAATAAAACACAGTGAGCTCCACAAAAAAAAGCTGACTTTTTTCCACAAAAAGTGCTAAAGTATTTTATATAGTATATATCATGCACAGAAGTAGGTTAATAAATAAAAAAACTGGGTGCACCAGATCCAGCATAAAAAAGTGCCCAATCCTGGTAGTGCACTGGTGCCAGGATTGGACAAAATGACAGTATAAAAACCTCAAGACATGGAAACATTCCTACAATGAGGCCAGGCCAGGCTCAGGGGGAGGATGGCCCTCTGTTGTAGAAGGAAGTAGGAGTCCACAAAAATCACAAAACCTGATAGGCCAAAAAAGAACCATAAAGATGATAGAGTGG
Source organism: Protopterus annectens (assembly GCF_019279795.1). NCBI lineage: Eukaryota > Metazoa > Chordata > Ceratodontiformes > Protopteridae > Protopterus > Protopterus annectens. The sequence goes on along the minus strand of NC_056744.1, from coordinate 69,212,733 downwards.
ACTATTGAGGATAAGAGAGAAATTACAAGGATAAAAAGAAATTATGTATTGTTACTATTAGACAGAAGATATACAAAAAAGATTAAGATAGAAATTAGAGAAAAGAGAAAATACTTGCACAAGAAAAACTGTCAGAAGCTTCAAATAAAAATGTGTGGTCATTAGTACAACAGATTTGTGAAAAACATATAGACCAAGAAGCCTTGGGCTGTTTGGAAAAACAAGCAACTGAGGAAGTACAAAAATATAAAGAACAAAATCTAAAGATTTTTGAAAGGTATAAAAAAGAAATATGGACATGGGAAGGAAAAAGAAATATCTGATATGGTGCAATATTTATGCAAAGGAGAAAGCCATATTAATCAATACAAAAGAAGCAGCCTTCAAAGATATTCAAAGAGAAATACAGGCATCCAGATGTGGACAATTTCAAAATACAAAAAACATAAAATCTCAAAGAGGGAACATAGAACAGCATATTAGTAAAGCAGAAGTTAAAAAATAGGAACTGAAGTTATGGAATACCTGTGAAGTGAATGATTTAGTGTAGAAAGTCTAACACAAGTCATATCACAGCATGATGGAACAACAAGTCCCCCAAGTAAGGAGAAACAGGAGGAGCAGGAGACATCTCAAGAAGAAATATGGACATGGGAAAGAAAAAGAGATTTAATATGATGTAATATTTATGTGAAGGAGAAAGCAAAACTAATCAGTACAAAAAGAGCACCACCATACATATTTGAAGAGAAATACAGGCAAAGGCATCTGGATATGGAACATTTTACAATACAAAAAATAAGAAAACAAAGAGGAAAAGTAGAAAAGAAGATTAGTAATGGGGAAGTTAAAGAAATAGAAACCGAGGTTATAGATTTACCTGCAAAGTAAAGAATTTACTGTAGAAAATCTAACTCTGATAATATGCATCAGGATAGATCAATGGATCCCCAAATTAAGGTGAAACCAATGGAGCAGAAACATCTGAACAGTTCTAATATGAAGATAGTTTGGAGACTTCCATAGGAAACCAATACAATAGTTTAGTTGGAGTTGCACAGCAAGGGCAGGAACAGTAAACTGTGGCAACTCTGACGCAGTCAATGTTGTGGAGTGATAGGCCAGTGAGTTCCCATATGAAAGAGCAACAGATGACACAGGATGAAACTTCAGAGTATGTGGCACAGGAAGATGCTCTGGAACTTACTGTAGAATGCCCACAGGAAATAGAAAACAAAGAATGTGTTGTCAGTTTAGAAAAAAATGATCTAACAGAAATGTTGTTTGATTTAATGGAGATGGACAGACATATTAAGATCAATGAAAGAAATAAACTACAGAAAGTCAATAAAACCCAAACAGAAGTTTGATAAAACAAATGAACACAGTCATTAGGACTGTTCATAGAGATTCATGTGATGTAACAGAAATGAATAGGATGTGTTACTGTGCAGTTAAATTAATAATAGATAAAGTCTTCCACAAAAGCGCAGGGCAGCAAGGGAAAGATAGGGAAGAAATTAAATGCCATCATGCAAGTATCAAATAGAGAAAACTATACAGTAATTAAGACAAGAAATGTCACTGTTAGAAGAGTATAGAACGAGGAACAGATCAACAAAAATACTCAGAAAGATAGACATGATAAAAGAAATACACAGTATTAGAACAGATCAGGATGTATCGTGCACTATCGCAAATAATAAACTAAAAATATCAGCAATAAGCAATTTACTGATGACCCAAAAAAATTTATAGAGAATTGGGAAACAAGGCAAAAGGAATTAAAATGCTGCCAAAAAAAGAAGAAATATGTTTTGGAGAAATATGTACAGAGGTCCTGTGGAACACAGCAAAGAGGCTGAATGGACAGAAAAAGTAAAAAAAAGAATAAGAAGTTCAAATGTACACGATATGAAATGGGAGGAAGTAACGGCCAGAGAGATTTAAACAAAGTTAAGAAAAGCTCCTAACAGGAAAACCCCAGGCCCAGATGCAGTACCTAACTTCTGGCTAAAAGTATTAACATATTTGCATGAAGATTTAGCCATGAGTAAGAACTATTTATATGCACACCGAACAGAGACCAACCTGGTTAACAACAGGAAAAACAATACTCCTACTTAAGAGCAAACCTGCAAGCTATCCTAAAAACTATACACAATAACTTGCCTTCCATCAAAGTATAAGCTATACTTTGGAACTGATGCCGACAGAGTTTATAGTTATTTAGAAGAAAACTCAATCATGGCAATAGATCAAAAGGGTAACAAAAGAAAGTCATATGGAAGAAAGGATTTTTTTTGTTAAAGTCATATCAGAGAACTGTAAAAAGAGGAAGAATCTAAGTATGGCATGAGTAGACTCCTAAAAAGCATTTGACAGTATTCCAAATTTAGAGATAAAAGAGTGCTTAAAGATGTATACAATACATCCTAGACTTATCAATTATATTACAGCAACCATGAAACAGTGCCATACCACTTTGCAGTTAAGCCACAATAAAGGACAAATTATTATTCAAAAGATAAAAATTCGGAAGGGTATATTCCAGGGTGACCCTGTTGCCACTGCTTTTTTGTCTTGCCCTTAACCAATTAAGTTGTCTGCTTAACAGATTAGGTCATGGCTACAATTTGGCTTCTAGGAAAAAACAAAGTGTAAAGGCTTATCTTCTTTTTTGTGGATGATTTAAAACCGTATAGTTCATCAGATGAACTGAAAGCACAACTACAAGTAGTCAAAACTATTTCAGATGATAAAAGAATGTCATCTGGTATTGATAAATGTACAAAGGTAACCTTTAAAGCAGGAAAGCTACAGCACCAAGAAAACATCAGCTTGGGACAGGAATATGATATAAAAGAACCTGAGCAAGAGGAAGTGTATAAATATTTGGAACTGATGAAGGATCAACAATAAAACATGAACAAAGGCGAATAAACCTTAACAAGGACTATTTTAGAAAACTAAAATTAATACTGAAAATAGAGCTGATGTTTAGGAACAAAGTCCAAGCTATAAACCAAGTTGCTCTTCCCATCCTAACTTACAGACTGGAGTGATTGACCGGCCTCAAAAGGTGTTGGATTGGTTGGATAGGAAAACAAGAAGGATGCTTCATGCTTATCATAGGATCATAGGAGGTTACTAGGCTATTTGCCCTGAGGCGCTTATATGCCTAGCCAAGAGTTTAGCTCATGTTTAGACAAGTCAGCACCCTATGTCCCTGTCCAACAGGGACACAGGTGGAATCCCAGGGGTATATTTTCTGTATCTCATCCAGTTATCCAGGTTGCACTTAAAAAGGGGTAAAGAGGTACTTTGCTTGACATGGACAGGGAGTCTCTTCCATAGATGTGGGAGTCTCTGGGACACAAATCTGTCCCACCAACAAGTCCTGTTGATGTCAGAGACCAGGTTGAGGCTGCCCGTGCGAGTTATTTGAGTGGAGCTTGACTTGCGGATATGCAGCAGTCCCATCAAGGTGGGGTCTGTAATCCCCTTATATGACAGACAGAGGTCACCTCTGAGGAGTCTGTATGAACCTGAGTAGAGGGATAGGGCTTTTAGCCTGTCTGTGTATGGTAGATGTTTGGGGCCCTGGAGTCTCCTGGTGAGGAACCTCTGTGGTCTCTCCAGCTACTGCATGTGCTTTGCGAGGTAAATGCTGAAAGGGACATTGTACTCAATAATGGGCCTTATAAGGGAAGAATACGGGGATGTTATGACATCCTTGTCCCTGGATGAGAGTCCCTAACTTATGAGGTGGGCTATGTAAAAGGCTTTCTGTACAACGGAAGCAGCATGGTGGGCAAAAGTCAGGTTGCTATCAACCTGGGTGCCCAAATCCCTCATGACTGATTGCGTGCTTAGGACACTGTTATTAATGTGATAATTTGTGTTGACGTCACTCTCCCCAAAGAGGATGATGATGATGTATTTTTTTGGTATTCAGCTTGAGACCATGTTTCTGGCACAAGTCATTTGTCTGAATGAGACCCTCTTGGAAAATGTCTACATCACTAGAGGAATTGATGACAGCACCCAGCTTGCAGTCATCTGCAAACTTGATCAGTCATAGCCCAATGGTTTTGGCTTGCACCTCAGAAAAGTATATCCTGAATAACAGAGACACCAAGACTGAACTCTGGGGTATGCCATTTGTTACAGGTCTACTGCTTGAGGTGGCTTCCCCTATTTTGACTAGGTGGGTTCTATCAGTGAGCCAGTTTGCTACCCATCTGGTAACATACGGATTGATGCCTAGCTGAGAGAGTTTATCTATTATGCCTGAGTGGGGAACAGTGTCAAAGGCTTTGGACAGGTCAAGGTAGGCAGTGTGCACCTTCTTCCCCTCGTCCATGGCTTTGGTAACTGTCTCAAAGAAGTCAACCAAATTTAGCAGACATGACCTCCCCTTGACAAAGTCAAACTGTGTGGGATTGAGTGTTTGGAGTTTGCCAATGTCCTTGTTAATGAGGTCATTGATAATCCATTCCATGGCCTTGCAGATCAGGCTAGTTAGGCTAATGGGTCTATAATTTCCCAGATCGGTGGACGCTCCACTCAGCTGGGACGAAGCCTATTCAGGCTTTCCTTGACTAGGGAGTATAATAATGGTACTGCAAGTTTCTGCCTGAGTTCATGTAGGTTGCAGCCTGGTATGTTATCGGGCCCCATGGAGGCTGTATTTTTTGCCTTTGAGAGAACATTGACGATCTGTTCACTAGATATAAGGGGAGGGGGGCAGGTACTAGAGATTTACTGATGAGGGGGACAGAGTGGTGAAGTTTTTGCTGAATCTGTCAGCCAGCAAGTTTGCTATATCTACGGCATTTGTTATGTGATGTCCTTGACCACCAGTTCTGAACAGATCTGGGTGCTTCCTTTGAGGTTGCAGACCTATGTGAAGAAGGCCTTATGATTGTCTTTAGTAGATATGATTTAGTCCTGTTGGGTATTCCTGAATCCATTCATCTATATAAATGCTTGTATAGTGTTTTGGTGTAGTTTTGGATACTGGTGTCAGTTCCTACAGAAGGGGAGGTGGCTGTGAAGCTGTTTATACCATCCCTGAGGAGGCTATTATCAGCTTTGGAGAAGTTTTTATGTCTGATCCTAGCTAGAAGCAGGTTGGGGGAGATGGTGACTTCGAAACTGACTGCTTTATGGTCGGATTTTACCAGGGAGGATGATTAGGGATGCTGCAGTGGTTACTCATGTTGGTTAATACCAAGTCCAAGATATTATCACCTCTTGTGGGGGTATCAACTAGCTATTCCAAGGCATTTGCATTGACAAAATTAAGGAATCTCTGAGCATTTGTGTTGTGGCATGAGTATTTCTTCCAATCTATGTTTGGGAAGTTAAAGTCATCCAGGATCAGGGTAAAGGGTGAATCCTGATAGATTCAAACAGGTCCAAATAGGTGGATTGGGCATCTTGAGTCAGATTTGGGGGCCGTTAGCTAGCAATGATTTGAATAGGCGTCTTGTCAATGGTTATCTGTACCTGGAGTGTCTCCTGTGCATCATACTGTTTGACAAGCCTGGAAGTGTGTATGTCTTTAATGTATATTAAAACTCCAACTCCTTTGGCTTTACTGCCCACAGTTTGGGGTCTGAATGTATGTTAGGATGAGTAACCAGGTAAGGCTGGTGTGCTCTCTGCAGCTTTGAACCAGGTTTCTCTAACTGCACATATGTCAGCATTTTCCAGGGTTAAGAAGTGCAGTTTCATATTTAGACTCCTAACGTTTAGCAGCATGATCTTTAATTTGTGTTTTGTTGAAATATTTATGTTTTTATTGACATCAGGACTCTTCCTAAAAAGGCACTATGGGGGAGGCAAGAGCCTTTGCCAGAAGCCTGAAGCCCAGGTGAGATAGATGCAGACCATTTCTGACAAAGCATAGTGGTCTGTGGAGCATATCTTCCCAGGCTGTCAGGTACTAGATCCCCCTTGAATGACACCAGAAACTAAGCCAATTGTTAAAGTCAGTCATTTTCTCTTTGTATTGAGGCATCATTCTGGGTGATGGCAGAATGATGCTTAAGGCTAGGAACATACCTGCCTGGGACACATAATCAGCGAGCTCAATCATGTCTCTCTTCATATAGTCCAGAGAGGTATGTCTAAAGTCATTTACGCCAACATAGACTATGACAGAGTCATAACAGTACCTGTTGTTGAGAGACTTGCGTGCGTATGTGATATGGTGGATTCTGGCATCTGACAGACAACTAACTGTGACTTTCTACTTATCCAGTCTGGTGACAGGCACATCTGTGTGTCTCACAATGGAGTCTCCTATGACTAATATGTTGGGTTTATGATGAAGCCTTAGTGACTGTGCATTGTATGTGATGTGGAGGACTGTGAAGATTGCTTGTATTTTTGCCTCGGAGGTCTCCTTTGTTTGGGTATGTTTATGTGGAGGACCTCCGCATATGTGGGTGTGTGTTGCATAGGTGTGGGTGGTGTTTGAGGTGTAGTGATTGTGTTGACAGCATTTTCAGTGCCAGATATACTGGCTTGAGGGGGAGAGAGCATGGACGCTAGGTTCTTAATGTAATTGCATCTCTCATAAATTGTGTTCCTAGGTGGTAGTAGTAGATGGTTGTCCATGTACATGAGGGAGTTGCTACACTGTCTCAGGATGCCGATATCAACCAGGCTGGCAGGGAAAACCATAGGAAATTGTCAATCCATATTTGTCAGAATCTGAGGAAGAAAGGCCAGGGAGAGCTAAGGGGTGGGCCTAAAGCCCAAGTGCTTAAACCAAAACTAAGAGCTTAGAATAACACATACAATTTCGACAGGCTATAAACAAGCAGTAATAAATGCAACAGAGAAGATGCAACTGAACACTTTAGAAAAGAAGCAGCAAGTAGCAGGAAAAAGCAAGATGGAGTAACAGTAGTAGGAAGAAACACAAATACAGAAAAATGTAAGCAACTGAATAAAGTGTCTTTTTTATTTATAAAAATCAGTGTATACCAAGACTATATATTCCCAGTTCTGAAGGAGGTATTTCCCCTCGAAATTGATTACATGTATAGATCTGCAATCGTAGAATGCATACATATCTGCTGACCTCACAATACCCAAACATAGAGAAAGTTTTAAAACATGAGGAGAATAAGTGTAAGATGACTTCCCTACTTAGTTTAGCAGAAGCATATCGGTGACAAGAGGGAATGGAAATCAAACTAGAAGTAGATAAAAATTAGGCACCAACTAAATGTGACAAAAAACAAAGAAAAGAAAGAATTTAAGGTGAAGGATCAAATGACAAGGCAAGAAATGTGGAAAATGCATAAATATAAATGCAAGTATGAAAACTCTTGGAATAACCTCATGTTGATCAGGATCTGTTGCAGGAATGGTTAAGGAGAGGTACATTTAAACCAAAAGACGAAAGGTTAATATTGGCAGCCCAAGATAGTGGACTATGCACACACTGATTTATAAAGTCCATTGAAATTTGAGAGAACCAGACAAATGTAGGTTATGTAAAACAGAAATGGAAACAGTTACACATCTTGTTGCTGGATATGATATACTAATGCTAGAAGGACTGTATACTGAAAGGCATAATAATGTGGCAAGACTGTTGCATGGGAATTGTGCAAACATCATAATATTGAAGTAGCTGAAGATCATTGGAAACATCAGCCACAAAGCATTATAGAAAATGATGAAATTTACATTACATGGGATCACCCATTACCAACACTTCAGCAATAGATGTGAGAAAACCAGATATAGTAGGCCATGAAAGGAAGACAAAAGTAGCAGCACTGATCATTGAAAGTGCTCCACCCGGTCATTACAGTGTCTTGTGTACTGAGATACAAAGTTATAAAATACCAGGAAATGTAGGCAGAAAAGAGGGTAATGTGGAAGAAGGATACCCAGACAGTTCCAATACTAGCAGGAGCAATCGGTCTTTTAAAAAATAATTTACAATCATACTTAGATATGTTACCGATGCATGTAACTCCATATACATTGCAGAAGGAGTCAATACTGGGAACATCGTGGGTTCTAACATCAAAGATTGAAACAATATTAATTTCATGAACTTTAATCATACTTTGACTTAGGAAAGGGGTCCATTCCCATCATTGTATTAGAAATCCAAAAGACTTGGAGAAATAATAAAAAAAAAAAATGAAAGTACACCTTTCAATAGCCAGTTTCCTTTACTGGGGCAAGATTTATTCAAATTATGAACAGAGGGTCAACACCATGTATGTATTTTCAAAGTAAGAGTTATTTGGTCAAGAATGCAGTACTATATGGCCACTCTGATGGAGTAGAGGGATAAAACCCTGACTGTGGCCCAGTCGACCTCGGCTCGATTAGCAGCTTGCGCAACTAATATTGTGGCACGAAGGAAGGGCTGTACCCATCCAGGGTGGAGGGTATTCATTGATGATGCTCCCTTAGGGGAAAAATGGTCCAAAGAGGAGAGTTGCCCTTGGATGTAATTAAAGAGTGCAAAAATAAATGCTGTTCAGGACACCACAGATGAATTTAATGAACATGATTTTTTTCTTTTAATTTACAGTCCTTCTTACCATCATAAAAAGACTGACATTTTAAACAGGTGGCTAGATACATTAGGTCAGTCATATCACAGGTTGCAAAACACCTTATCTCATGTTTTTCATTGTTATCGGGTGAATAAAAAATGTATTATTATTTATACACTTACAATAAACAAATGATCTGCATGGATAGGTGCCAGTTTTTATATACTTCACACCTTCATTAACAAAAATTAGTTTCTTATAACACGGACCTTATTTCAAATTCAAACTGTCCTTATAAGTAAATATAGATTTATCTGTTAAACTATTTTTTTAGTTTGACCATATGTGTTAATATATGCCAATGTCTTGAAATAATATTTTTTACTATCCATGTGCGTTTATTGTATGATAATGTCGTCTGCATGTCATTGAATGTCTTGACTTTTTATTATCAAAACTATCCTGCCTATTCTCACATTCACCAAAGGCTTTACCTGTACTATCATTATTATTCAATATTTCTCTCTTACCAGATTCAACGTCTTCATTATTATATCCTCTTGTTAAAATGTTGTGGCCTATTTCATTCAATTGTTCTTCCAAAATCACTTGATTTGTGTTTAATTTAACCACTCATGTCATCTGCCCTTTTGATATATTCTTAAAAAGAAATGTAGAATGCAAACTAGATTTAACCAAGTAGGAATTCTTCTTGACATCCTTCTTATATATTTTTGTTATTCATTTTTGTCTTCTCAATTGTACATACCATAACATCCAGAAAGTTTACAAAATCTCTGGATGTCTCATATTTAATTTTGGATAACCCACAGTTTCCCATCTCATATTTACATTTTACATAACCCACAGTTTCCATATTTAAATTCTGGATAACCCCCAGTTTCCATTAGGTAAGTAATGAATTCGTTCAGCATTAGTTCAGTACCTTTCCATAACAAGAACGCATCATCTATAAGTGTTTTATAAAATAAAATGTTGTTTACAAATTTATTAACATAACTAAAAACATAATTCTGTTCCCATTGAGCAAACATAATATGGGCATATTGCATCTTGTTTCTCCTCAGAGAAACCTTTTTTTTCTGTGTATTTGGTGTTTTGGAGCATGTTTGAAAACCAGCTTTGCCTTTATTGTGGCCTGACATACAGTTAATTGATACCATTGTCATGGATACCAACAGCAGTATTACTCTGAACAATTTTACACCGGTTTCACCAGTGCAGGAATTGCTAGAGTTTTCATCAGTGACTGATGAGGGTAATCTAACTCACCTTATAAAACTAATGGCATCACAATACCAGCAGATGCAATTCACTCTGGATAAACTACAGTTCCAACGAGACCTTGCTGCAGATGAACCCATGCACCTCATGACAACTTCCAGTGGATTAAGGTCAACAGGAAAAGCTGCTGTAGTCAGTCCTAGACCAACTTGTTCAACACAAACCAACAGTATTCCATGCAGCCAGGGGAACTTTAATAAGCAAACTAATTCCAACAAAACCATGTGGTTTGAACAATCAATAGAGACTTGAATTTTAATAGAGAGGAGACTGTTAGCAGACCAACGGACATTAACACATGTTTGCGAACATTTGAACTTAAAATGAACAAGGTATGTAGTCTACAAATTGACAATGCCTATTTGGCAGAATGTATTCAGGTCCAAAAGGACTGTGTATGCATAAGTTTCCAAATGGTATTAAATCAGGGCAGGAAGAACTTAAAGAACTTTTAGCCATGTTTGACCAGGATGGCTTCGAGCTGTTGCATTTTATTATTAAAATTAATAGTAGTAAAATTAAAAAGTTAATGGATGAAATTAATGTGTTAAATCAAAATATTGTGGAGGTTGATTGTTTTATGAATTTTGAGGTGAAATATGACAATATTTTTAACAAGATTGAATAACAAGTTAAAGAAAATGTGTTGAGGAAACAAGGGAATCTAAGGAGGGATGAACTTGACTATCAGCACAAGGAGACATACCCACTTCCAAAAAGTTATTATGACACCCCCCCCCCCTTTTAACCAGAACAGGCAAATGCAGAAGTTAGGATAGGCCAATATGATGAGAGAAATGAGTCTAACAACTATGAAGCAGAGTTATATGAAGGTGAGACAGATGAAGTTATTGAGCAAGAATTCCCACTTCCAAGGAGGTCAGAAAGAATTCTGAACAGGAACAAAAACCAAAACAATAATAATTTTTTTAGGGTGACCACAGACACCAAGGGGACAAGGGCCCAAAGGGCAAAGACAGTTTTGGAAAAACAGGAAGGGGAACAGGTACTGAATTTAAGTACACAGCTACAACCTTGTATTTCACCATTTAAGGGGAAATTACTTTGTTCGCAAGGGTTCCATGTTTATAATTACACAGACATGGAAATCACTGAAGCACATTTCTCTCCTTTTAGGAAAGGGTTTAAGTTTGTACCTGGGAGTAAAGTAGATATGGTGGATGTACTCACATAACTTAAAATTTACATTAAGAAGCTGAATTAGTACTACAGTTTAAACAAGAGGCAGAAAGAATCCCAGAAGGTAAAAGATTTAAGAGAAAGAGCTTATCTAACCCATATATACATCCTACTTTAGTGGATTTTTAAAGAATATGCACAAAGGGAATCTATCAAGCCTACTATTTGCATAAAAATAAAACTTTTAACGTCACAGGAGAGGAAGCCTTAGAACTGAAAAAAACTAAGATATTTAGATTGATATAGGGTGATGAGACCTGATAAAGGGGGTGGGGTGGTTTTGGTGGAAAAAGAAGACTATGTGAATGTTGTAGTAAACACACTCTATGACACAGATCTTTATGAAATAGTTTCCAGAGGAGAAATAGACATAGCTCATAAAAAGCTAATGCTATGCCTGGAAGATAGTTTATTTCCGGGTGTGATTAATCAACAAACTTTTAGATTTTTGTTTAATGACCACCCATACTTCCCCATTGCCTTCGAATTCTGAAAGTGAATAAAAATGTTTTTCACCCACCATATCATCTCATCATAGCAGCACACAACAGTTCTACTTACTCAATGGGGGTCTTTATTGATCGTTTATTGAAAGATACATTAACTCCTATTAAACATGTGTTAACAGATTCATGGGACTTCCTCTGAAGAATTAAACAAGAATATTTCTTAGAATCTAAGGGATTTTCTACTATAGATGTAGTAGACTTGTTTAGCTCCAGACCACATGAAATAGGATTGGAATTATTTTTAAAGGCTTTATTAGAATATACTGCATTGAGGGGGCCTCTTTTCAATTTTATTATTGATGCTATGGAGACTATTTTACAGCACAGCTATTTTAGTTTTGAAAGAGAATTTTTCAGACAGCTAAGAGGTGTTGCCATGGGGTCAAGCTGTGCCCCAATGTATGCCAACTTAGTGGTGGCAGCATGGGAAAGGAGATACATTTTCAACTCAGGTTTTGAAGAAGGGTGGTTTGTTTACTTGTGTTACCTGGATGATATTTTTGTTTTATGAAAAAGGGAGGAAAAATGGCAAAATATTTTTGTGAATATATAAACAACATTTGTGAATATTTTAAGTTCACTTATAATTTCCATGCTACAGAAATTAATTACCTGGATGTCACTATTAAAAAGAACTATGACACACAAGGATTTACATCCAAGGTTTTTTGCAAGTCCATATATTCAAACAGTTTTTTTGGAATTTGAAAGTAACCACCCATATTACATCAAAAGAAACCTAGTTAGAGGCCAGATGATCCGAGGAGCCAGAATGTGCTCTACTATTACAGATTTTATATTAGAACTAGAAAATTTGAGTTTTATGTTTCTAGCCAGATGGTACCCCCCAAAAATTGTTTACAATTTGGCTGACGAAATTAAGTTTGCTCCACTTTTAGGTCAAGATACAACCACAAGTAGGGTGGGGAGACCCAATAATAATAAAAAACAAGAATATACCAACACTATGGTTACACAGTTTGGAACTTTTGATGGTAAAGTCAAGGATATTTTGACACACAATTGGTTAATATTACAATGTGACCAAGAGTTAAGTAACAAACTGGGAGAAAAAACCCTATTTACAACTAAAGTGGGACACAACGTGAAATTTTTGTTTGAACATCCCATTCACCAACAACCCACCCAAGGAGGTACAACTAGTTGTGGTTTATGCAAGTACTGTCCCTATATTTCCACAGTTAAGGAATTAATGGTAGGTGACCCCCCAAAGAAAGATTTATTTAGAAAAGGGGAAATGTGATAGCAGTGGGTTAGTATACATAGTTATTTGTCAAGACTGTTACATGTTCTACATGGGGAAAACAGAGAGATCCCTACGTAAAAGAATATATGAACATTTATATGCTATTGAGACACATAATACTAATAATGCATTATATAAGCATGCACTCTCTTGTGGGGATGAGCAAGGATTTCATTTTGGTATCTTGGAAATTATTAAGAAAGATATTATAAAGGGGATTGGTCAAATAACATAAATAGAAGTCAGTACAGATGGCAGATTTTGTCAAATGCCACCCACCCTCCAGGTCTGAATGACTGTATTTCCCTTGTACCTATACTTAAAGAAAGAGAGACCAAACTATGATCTGTGAAAGTTTCTATAGAATGTTTTTGAATAATATATGTTTGTTTTGTATTCATATTAACAATTATTTTCATTTATAATTGTAATAATTAATACATTGTGATTTTAGAATGACTAATTGATTGTTATTGGATAATTGAATTATTTAAGTACTTAATTGATGTTAACTAATTCAAGAATAAAAGCACTTTGTGACTGGATGTTAACTGGTTTGATGAAGTCCTGTAGTGTGGCAGACAAAAGCGCTTGACTTATTTTGTGGCTGTGAATAAACGGAAGAATTTTACTTTGGACTCTTCCTTTGGTATCAGGTCTGGTTCCACGAGGTGTGTTGGTTTATCCTTCTTATATTTTTGCTATTAATTTTTGTCTTCTCAATTGTACATAACATAACATCCAGAAAGTTTACAAAACCTCTGGATGTCTCATATTTAAATTTTGGATAACCCACAGTTTCCCATCTCATATTTAAATTTTAGATAACCCACAATTTCCATATTTAAATTCTGAATAAACCCACAGTTTCCCATCTTATATTTAAATTTTAGATAATCCACAGTTTCCATTAGGTAAGTAATTAACTCTTAAAGCATTAGTTCAGTACCTTTCCATAACAAGAACACATCATCTACAAGTGTTTTATAAAATAAAATGTTGTTTACAAATGTATTAGCATTACTAAAAAACATAATTCTGTTCCCATTGAGCAAACACAATATTGGCATAGGTGTTTGCAACAGGAGTACTCATCACTATAGCTTTTATCTACAAATAGTGTTTCTTCTGAAAAGTAAAAACATTATTCTCCAAAATAAAAGAAAGGAGTTAACAAATCATATTTATTTTGTTATTAGAAAGTTCTTTATTAAGAGTCACATATTCTCTGCTCAGTTCAGTATTACTGCTATTTGGAATTACTGTAAATAAGGAGTCTACATCAGTCGTAACCAATAAAACATCCTGATCCAAAGTATGTAATTGAAGAGTGTGTGAGGTAGATGAGGGAGGGGATAGGGCATACAAAGAAACCCTGCAAGACAGATGCAAGAGATGGCCAAGCCTCCATGATGCCTTAAAAATCCAAGACTGGCCAAAGCAATACTAGAGTAAGTATAGGTGGGGTAGGAGATAAGCTGGTAGACCAAACATGGATGTTGGGACTGGGGAGTGGGATGTTAAATGCCATACAAAAGGGATCCAAAATAATGATAAAAATGTAAAAAAGCACATGATATCATGTATCACAGTAGAAAAAAATGTTTTCTAAAGAAAAGCAAGATTATCATTATTTTCTCTTCACTGGCCTCAGGATGCAGTTTATAGGAAGATTTGGGTTAACGTTCAGTCACAACAGGGATAGCCCTTAAAATGGATTGGAGTAACCTTTCAGTCATATCAGGTATATCCCTAAAAATCAATGATAATTGAGAGGAATGGTAGCCTATATTATTCTGGATATAACTTATGGCATCTGGATACTTTACATCATGACAATAATAGGCTGTGGCAAAAACAGCCAACTATTGCAATTGTAGAAAACAGCAATTCAGAGACACACAGGCTGCAATGAGAAAATAGCTTATTATCATCTAATATGCATAACACTGAATCACTCAGTGATTATCGCAACGGTCAACAGGCCCTTTTCTTTCTCTTGTGGTAATGTCTGCTGGCTGTTGATACATCAAGTTACCACAGACACTCCCCTCATTCATTCCCTCTACCCACATCCAATACACACACACACACACACACACACACACACACACACACACACACACACACACACACACACACACACACACACACATACACACACACACACATACACACACACACACACACACACACACACACTTGGACACACTGCCATTCCTCTTACCTGTCCCTGGGTTTATAGAACATCCCTGATTTGTCACTGTTTCTTGGATTGACTATAATCAATCAATAATGCTAAACATTATAATTTCATTCTTCTTCTTATGCAGTAAATTCATCCAGATGCAGGACCTGTTGCTCTATTAACTTTTTAAGTGGATTAGGGTAATATGTAGGAAGACTCCTTAATGTCATCTAATGCCTCCTCACCCTGGCTTTGCCTGGAAGTTTTGAGCGTGACCCCTGTATGGCAACATTGCTAGACATAACGGATTATGAGTGGGTCACCAGTCATAACATGTGGATTATGTGTTTGTGATATGGATGCCAAGGAATTCACCTCAACAGTAAATTATTAAAAACAAATTAGAGAAAAAACTCACACTAGTCTGCAGATGGTTACTGGAGAATAAACTCTTCTTAAGTACTTAAAAAATATTTTTCTTTGGGGCACAGCAAAAGCTTTCCTCATTTTCCCATAAGTGGAATATAATTTATACTAATCAAGAACTTCAATTTAAAAAAAAAAACTAAATACTTTGCTACCATGGAATCTGTCTTGACCGACATCTTAATTTTTAATACTTCGGGTTCTCTAAATCAAAAATTAACAGACTCCTATTCTAGGCAAAGAAAATATCAACTTTCTGTCTCTTGAAGTGAGAACTGCAACTGGCAGAAGAGGACGTTTTTCCCACTTGGAATATGATCTTCTCTTTTGTTCAGCATCATCTACTCAGATCCAATCTTCTTTGCAATTCACATCCATCTGCATATGCAGTTTCATTACACTTGCTTCCTGCACTGCACTGACCTTATTTTATAAATTATTATCTTACAACATTTGGAGTTACTTTTATTCATCTTCAAACTATTCCCAGATACAAACTGCAAGTGGTTTGATAATAACAAAATATACTGCGCTAGCACTTGTGTTAGGCTTAATCACATCACATAAATCTAAACGAATTACTTGTTACAACTGATATCGCCACAATTATGCTTTCCTTCGTTGTGCTTTGTCTTTCTTTTCTCTACATTTTCGCCTCCTCCTCCTCCTCTGCTCTCATAATTTTCTTTCCATTGTAGATAACTATAAATCTTGCAGACAATGATTTACTGTAACATTTGCAGTGTGTGTTCAGCATTGTGCTTATTGCATGCAACTACTGAGGGTTAAATTCATTGCATATGCACTGTGGTTAATACATGACCTGCATGGATGCTAAACTAAAGTGCAGGATAAGGTTCACTCAGGGAATGGTATTGTTAGTCAAAAAACACTTAAAACAATCAATGTTTTGCTTCTTCAGGACATAATCAAAAAGAGAAAAAGAAACCTCAAGAAACTAAAATTTGGCGACAGTTATTATAGAGGATTAGTTATATCAGCTGTTAATGAGCTGCTTCATGTAGCCCATAGGATGATATTCTCAGCCTTCATTTCCTACTGCATGACTTTGAACAACTCACTTAACCAGGTGATGCACTGAGGCAACTGAGAAATTGCATTAAGCACATCAGTGGTCACATGGGCTGCATGAAAAGTAGCTACCTATGATCCTAGATATCACTTTGTGTTGTAATCTCATGTACGGGACAGGCTTGGGGTCATAGCTTTTGTACGGGACAGGCCTGGGTCATAGCTTTTGTATGGGACAGGCCTGGGGTCATAGCTTCATAAGTTATATTGTCAAGCTTATGCTCTACTGACCTTCCAGAAGTTTGCCTGCCAGTATTATCTATATATTATTAACAGAAAATATGATCATATAAACGTAGACTTAAATAATTGAGGACTCAAAACAAATCCCTGTGGTATATCACTTTATCCCAGAAGATACTCAGAATAAGAAGTACAGTGATTTACTTTTGCAAATCTGTATTAACCATTTTTTAAGATTTGTGATTATATAGTTTTTATATAAATATATATATATATATATATATATATATATATATATATATATATATATATATAAACAATTTTTAAGCCATATTATAAGACTTGGCTCTTTTCTGAAAGAAGCAATTTTATTAATTAAAATGTGCTTTGCAGTGTTGAATTCCTTTTTGAAGTCAGAGCATAATAAATCTTCACAATGTCCTTGATCATTTGTATTGTGTATATATATATATATATATATATATATATATATATATATATATATATATATGTAGCTCAAAAATGAAAATTACTTGCCATTTTATATCATTATGACTGACATGCATTTAATTTAAATCTATAATACCACAATTCAGTAAGGCATTTGTAAAAATGTTAGCTATCCAATTCTTCAGTGTTTTAGCAAACATAGTATAGGCCATTGGTTCCATAATTATCATAAAGGCAAGTCTATGGGAACACATTCTTCAATGCAGTATTCTATTAGAACGGTTCTATTTCAGTTGGTTGAAATTTTAAATAGTTGAAATTCATATGTTCAAGACCAAATGATCGATAATTTAAAATATTGAAAACCAACTATGAAAAATAAACAGTTGCACAAAGATTGTGGTACAGTGAGGAATCAGGGAATGTGCCCTTTCCCCCACTGTAGTGCAATCTTGAAGTTAGTATATAAAATTAGCAGGGGGTGTGGGGGTGGAGGGGAGATTTCCCCACCCCTGCTAAAAAGCTGGAGGGGGGGGTTGTATTTGGTTTTTGATATTTTAAATTGTCAATCATATGGTCTCGATCATATGAAGTTCAACAATTTAAAATGTTGACCAAGTAAAATAGATCCACTGGGACAACTCCTTGTTACAGACAGTGATTTAAAATAAAAAGGATGGGGATGAAATCGGGGGCACATTTTCTCAATATATTTCTCATCCATAATACCAGCTTTATATAGTCTTAATAACTATTCTTTATTTATCGCTTTACAGCAAGTGAACATAACATTATCAAGCAGAGTGATGATTATTACTGTTTTGTACTGAGAACTGTAATATTTTTATTACAATTTATCTCTACTTGTAATACTTTGTAAATATAATATTTTGAGTATTTGCATTGTATACTGACTTTGAATCCTATTTTGGCATACGTTTAAAATGATTTCTTATTGTTTTTAGTGTTACATAAGCCTGATGTCTTGTACACAACCATTTATTTTGTATTTTATCCAAGTTTAGAACTTTTTTAATTTTAGTTTGGAGTCAAACTGTGTGGTATATGATATACAATCACTAAACCCATTATCCTCTGTATAATTCAAGAAAAAAAGTTTAGTTTAATAATACCAAGAATGTTGAATAATGAAATCCAATATTTAAACATTTAATTTGCCCTCTGAACAGTCAGGCACAGGTTTTGTTCTTCTGTGTTTGGCAGGTACATGCATCTACCATTACAATGTTTCATAAAGATGTTGGAATTAATATACATGTTACTGCTGTAGTAAAGTACTAGTGTTGCTGAAAATATCTTCTGGAGTTCTGCATTGGTATTGTGATCCACTTTGGTATAGGAAGTGGGAAGGTGGGTGGGATTTTAAGATGATCGTGAGACAAAACTGCAATCAAAATATAAAGTGTAACTTAAAGCAGTCTGGTTGTATTTTTTTTTTTTTTTTTGCAGCATTACTAAGAGACCTGTAGTGCTGCTACTGAAAGAAGAAACACCCTCTTATAATAATTCAGGAGCACTATGTTTGAAGAATAAGAATAACTAACTAAATAAGAAAATTGTTTTACTAATATTTATTTGTGAAGGCATTTTGGGGAGACACTTGTACATGTGGGAGGCTGTACCATGTACCATGTGTGCAGTATTGAAAAAGGGCAAGTACTTGCTTTTCAGTCAAATGTTTCTGTTTGCCTGGACTGCATTGATCTTAAAGTGGTAACGTTAAAGTAACAGCAGTGAGTAGCTACATTATTTGCATCACAAAATGTATGAGTTTTAATCATTAGTAAACAAGATAGTATCCTGAACTCAGGAAAACATGGTAAAGTGTTTTACATAGTCTGATGTAATGTGATATCCACAGACAGTCAAGATAATAACAGTGGTAAGAAAATAGTATTAAAATAAACCCAAGGAGCAGCCTGAAGGCATGCAGTGCAGTGAAACAGATAAATGCTTATCTGTGGTACTGCACACCATTATAAAGTTAGTGAAATTCACTTTGAAATTCACTTTGAAGTAGCTGCGTTAAAATAATTAGGATGTAAGAGATTTATTCATTCAGAAGCTGCTGAAGGAAGCCATCTTTGATGGGTGTTTCACACTTTTACTATACTTGGTTTGAGCCAGACTGCAAGTAGCTATTTTGCAGACTACTGTAAAGGAGGACTGAACATAAATAGACCAAATCTATCAGGGAAGAATGCCAGAATCTGTCAGTGTCATTGGAAATTGCACCACATAAGCATTTTCTTTATTGTTGGAGATGGTATGGAACTTTTACCCCAGCAACATTTCATTTCTTAGAGAAAACAATGGTAGAATGACTGGTAAAGTAATTTAGTAATGTTAGCTTTAAGAAGGGGAATGCATGGTTTGAACCCCACTGTTGTAAATATTGGCAGATTTTTAAAAGTGTAATAGTTAAAACAGCAAAAATAACATCTAGATACCCTCATTATTTAATGATTGATTGATTGATTGATTTAATTGTGTTAACTGGTGTAAAACACTGATCCATGTGGACTTATGTCAGGCTGAGTGGTGCAGAAGTAATGGAAAATGTATACATGCTAGTAGGCACTGACAAATGTTGTAAAGACAGTGTAAATTGGTTATATAATAGTGAAAAATAAACACTGAAGAAAAACATTATACAATATACAATTCTAAGCTATGAACAGAACAATGTTTTGCTTATATATTGTAGTTAATGATAACGCATCACAAGTGATTATTACATATCAAAACAAACTTGGGAAGAGTATTGCAATTATTTACATGAATTTTCTGCAAATGTTTATTGAGAAAAATGGGAAAAAGTAGAGGAATAGAATGACCTGAAGGGAAAAATACTGTAGATAGATAAGAGATAGAATACATGGGGTAAGAAGGGAATAGTAAGGATATAATGGCAAAGGGGTAGCTATTCTAGCATTTCCATTTAGGTTGTACTAAGTATTTCTGGAATGTAACAAAATGTTCATCAGGCTTTCATCTCTTTTCAAGCCACATTTGTAGCAAGCTCTTGTTTTTATTGTTCTCTGACACCATCTTCCCTTTCTGAATGTTCCTGCCCAAAAGTAATTATTTAATCATAGTTCATTGGAAAGGTTGAACAGTTTATGCTTTAAACAAGTTAGGCCACATTATTTTCAGCCTCAGTGCTAAACATTTATATACTTTCTTGTTTAAATACTGACTATACCCTATTCTGAGGCGTATATATATATATATATATATATATATATATATATATATATATATATATATAGGTGTTAGACACTGTATCAACCGTACAGTAGTTTCATTCCAAATGATCAGCACAGGCAAGGGGTCAACAGGTGTGTGAGGTAAACAATCTCCAGGTAAGGGAATATTTCCTTTCCCTGGGGTCTGAGTGATCTTGTAGACAGTATATATAAACAGCAGGGGTGTGGTAGGCAACCCATGGGATATGCAGGTGGGGCCGGTTATCAAGGCAACACAGAAGTTTAACATAACTTTAGGGATTTGATTTACTGGTGACTGACTATGTAATTTGAGAATTTTGGCTTACATGGCTTTGTCTTATGTTTGTCATAACTTAAAACAGCACTTTAGAATGTGTCATGAAAAATACGATCTGATTGAATGCATCAAAATGTATTTTTTTTTTAATTTTTCACTTAACCCAGGCAAAAAAACATTTTAGCCATATGTGCATTATCTTGACCTTTTGACAGTTAATTAAAAATATTCTTCTGTCCTAAGACAATAAGCTTGACCTATGGTCATCCATCTCTCAGTAATCCTTTCGCATTCCCTGTTAATCATCGCTTTGCCATAAGCCACTGAACAAACTGCAACACCTTGTACGAGAGCTTTTTTATGCTTGAATAATCCATTGCTGGAGTATTCATGCAGCTGTAAGACTTTTGTCTATGTAGGTAAGTGAATATTTAAAATGGGTTGTCCTGCTGCACATTACAGTTGAAATAAATGTCTCTGGAGAGATTTACTAAGCAGGGTTGCTCACATGTACCATCTTTGGTATTATGTGTAAGATTTTTATCTTTCATGTAGCTCACTCATTTCAAAGTCTGTCGCTTCAGTTTACATTTCTCATACATATAAACAAATAAAAGACAATGATAGTCTATTATATTACAATAACATGCTGTGGTATGACTCATCTAAAATAAAAATAAACATCATCCTGTAAGTGGAGTGCAATCTAAATGCTGGAATGAGAGCAAATACATGATATGTAAATGTGATTTGTTTGTTTTGTTTGAAAAAAATGTTCAGGTTCTTATTAGCTGGGAATTAACTCAGAAATGTTTACTACCCCTTAAGTAAGCAACTCTAATTTCTTAGAAGAAGTTATGCACTCTGAAGAATTTGGGCATGGTTTGAAAGTGTTGTCATTTGCTGAATTTGACAGTTTTGCTCTGTTATACTACAATAAAAAGTACATTTAGTAACTACTTAGTTCATGATTGTGGGTTGCTGATTTACTGGTAAGCATCCACAAAGAAAATAAATTATTATTTTTTTATAATCTGAAGAGTTTAGTAATTAGCCATTCAGACTGTTGCTTGTCAAAACTTTGCACATCTTCGTCTGTAATGCCAGCATCTTAATGAAAATGAATTCAAGCCGCTTCTTTCAGATGGAGTAGTTGAACATCCACGTGGAATGTTTCATCATCTATAACTACCTGTAAATTTAAAGGTGCGACCCACATAAACTGACCCCCACATCTACTCCATGAGCAGCAAAACAGAACCAGCAATATTATTTTACAGGTTAGTAAGGATTTTCCTGCATTAGATTTCAAGGGTAAAGTTAATTTGATCTAATGTAATTACATATCATTACGTATCATCACTGCCTCAGAAATATACAGTATCTCTGTTGTTTTGAAATGCTTTAGTTATTTATTTTTTTAATGGAAGTTGTCTTATTTCAGCTTTCTGTAAAAGGAAACATACAGTAGGTAGTAGGTTTTAGAGACTGATAGCAATATTTGTTAAATTAAAATCTCTGTTTGATAGCCGGGTGGGGTGTATGCCACTCTCTTCAAGCATGACGAAGGCCTGAATATACAAAAAGACAAGTGCATAGTCACAGTCATAACATAGACTCAAGACAGCACTGCTAAGTTTTATACGTTGACAATGTTTTTGTTGTTTAAAGTGATGTAATAATATTCTGAAGACCAACATGCAGTCCTTGTTTTTAGCAAGTGTGGCAACTCTTTAAGCTTGTCAATGAATATACAAGATGAAGGGTAGTGGAACAAGCAAAAGGGGAAGCTCTATGGCTAATATTCACAAGGAATACTTCACAGAGACAGGGAGGCAAGATGAGGTCCGTATGAATGCTTACTTACATCTGTCTGTTTATAAATTATGCAGCATTATGATTTCAAAAGGACTTGCGATGGTGCAGTGGTAGCGTTGTTGCCTCAGAGCAAGAGGTTCTCCTGTTTGATTCATGGCTGGAGTGCGGGGAGTGCCTTCTGTGTGGAGTCTGCATGTCCTTCCCACGGTTGGGTGGGCATTCGAAAGACATGCGTAAATGGGCGTGCCTTCGTTGAAGGTTGAACATCGAGCTGGCACCTTGGCATTCGTGAAAATGTACTGACAATCATTAGCAGACCGGAGTTCCACTGTGACGACCCCCTAACCGGGAAAAGCCGAAAGACAACAACAACATAGAACACATCCACAGATGCTATTTAGCACAAGTAAAACTGGTTATAAATGATGAAGCAGTGAGATTTAAAAAGCGCACATAGAACATACCCACAGATGCTGTTTATACCAGTCTGTAGTCAATCTTGTTTATAGGTTCATAGATAGTAAATAGGCACACTGTCCAAGAGACCATTAATGAGACTCACCCAAATACCCAATTGTCCCAAAGCATGTCTGGTGAAGTGACTTGTTTAAGTTCACACAGAAGGTATATGAAGGCAGAGGGGATCAGACTGTACACTTCCTAATTAACAGCCCATAGACTGAAGGTGTGTGTGTGTGTGTGTGTGTGTGTGTGTGTGTGTGTGTGTGTGTGTGTGTGTGTGTGTGTGTGCGTGTGTGCGTGTGTGTGTGTGTGTGTGTGTGTGTGTGTGTGTGTGTGTGTGTGTGTGTGTGTGTGTGTGAACATGCAAAGATCAAGATAATCTGGAACTTCACCCAATCATTGTTTTTCTACCCTGATACCTAATTGATTAGCTTATTTATTAATTTACACAAAATGTTACAGAGTAGAATCATTACTTTTTTGTTTCTACAGTCTCCTTACCCAATGAGTATACACACCATCATTTAGATCACTGCTACCATGGCTCTTCTAACTTGGCTTTTGGTTGATTTTAAACAGAGGAGAAATGGCAAGACCCTTTAATTGTATTGTTGGGAAATAATGAAGACATCACAATTAATAATAAAAGCTATACAAGCAATACCACTGCTGTTTTGTTTTGCTTGCTGGTGTCACTTTCTTTACATTGTTATGATAAATATTGCATATAAAATGGCAATCATTTCACATTTTAATTTTTAAATTTATGCAAATCCGTCTCTGGTTCCCATACTCTGTATTTAGAAATACTGGTAGAATTAACATCTGTACATGCTATGCAGACATTAAAAGGCTGATACACATATTTTTGTACTTGTAACATTGGCTTTGTCCCCATAATGGCATTCCTCATCAGATAAAAGTTATGTTCAGGTTGCAGTAACATACAAGAAAAGAGGAACGGAGAGTTTTGAGTTTTGCCACTTTGGTCAGTTATTTATCATTATGATGGGATAACAAAAGCTTGCAGAGCATATCCAGAGTTTTTTAGAGATGTGATTAAATCAATAATAATTCAAACCCAAACATACTGTATTGCCTTGTTAAATAAAAGTAATGGTTGAGAAAATGTGCAAAGAATGAGTATGGCAGTAATTTTAAAATTGTTTTTTATTTCACTTAGAGGGTTTTCAGTGTGGCGACTATTTCTTTACATTTATTTCCATGACAGATATTATTTTAGAATTCAGTTTCTTAACTTTTTTCTGTAAGTGATGCTATGGTTTATTCATAGAGTAAAGTCATTGTTGGAGTCTGTTTTTAAGTGTATTCATATCACGTTATAGTATTATTTATTCAGTTCTGACATTATAAATCCTGATTTCCTTTAGTAGTTACAGTTTGTCCTTTCAATCAGGCCAGATCTACTTTGGTTGCCATTTCACTACTAATAATGACTAGTACTTACAACCAATGCTTGAGGCTTTTGCAGTAATGCTTTTATTTATGTAGTTTAGTTTATCTCTGCTTGTCAAACAAACATTTTAGGGAAAAAATAATGTTCTGAGAAATAATCCCTTGTTTTATAACTGTTGGATAGAAATATTTTAATAATAAAGTTTCTTGGCTACATTACTTTGTCTCCACCATGGCACATTGGAAAACAACTCAGAACACAACTGCATGGCTCCAGTTGCACAGAGCCTATGACAGCCTGGGCAACATGATGCTGAAATCAGGAGGAAATGTGAAACTAGAAGAAACCAAATGTGATCCATTTCAAGTAAATGATAATAGAAAGGCTTCAACATGTATACAGCACTGTAATGGAACTAGATTAGGGACAACATTGTAGCATGACACAAATAAAATTCATTAGAAGCCTTACTGGCCTCACAGTTTGTTGATACAAGCTGAAATAAAAATTATATTCACAAAAGGATCTTTGCTCTCACTGCCTACTTAAATTATTTAACGCTGAGGCTGACACACACTGAAGAAACAAAAATACTAACTTTTCTGGCAAAATCAATTTCCTATCTCCAAGGTGTGGCCAAAAAGTTCCAATCAGCTGTGAAATTACATAACTTTAATTATGTTCATTCATATACTGTCCTGCTTCCAGAGGAATTCATGCTAGAAAGCAAGATATTTAATCGACTGTGGTCTGTTGTTTCTGAAAATACATGATTTCATACAGAAGTGTTTTACATTCAAACAGATATGTTATTTATTTTTATTTGCTTTAATCATTTATTATGTAGGTAGAATCCCTTAAGTGTACAACTACTTTTTAAGAGAGAGACTTCGAATCATGTGTCGTAGTAAGTGATTTCGCAGAAGTGGAGAGTGAGTGAATCAAACCTGGGACTGCAGTGTGAAGTTTAGTATGTGATCACACTTCTAGCTTACTGTACTTAATGGCTAACGGTACAGTTTTATGTAAATATTCTTAGCATAGTAGTAGTAGTACTGTAATGTAATAGTAAATTGTGGCAATTAGATTGTCCAGGGGCAGCTTGTGCTGGATTGCAGCTCCACCAACTTTATCATAGAAAAAGAAGAAGTTTAATTACTAGTTTTTATACACTAGTAGCAGTTTGAACTACAAACTAGTATGTAAAGTCGAAGATGAGAAGCTACTCACATCCGCGCTTGAGTTCCAAATAAAAAAAAAAGAAAAAAAACTCCTATCTTTGGGAAGGCTGCAGGCATCAACGAAGTCATTGTGGCTTTAACTGCAGGAAATAGGAAGCTGACGGGACTGGTAAGTCAGCACCCTTTCACATAATCTGAGTACGTGACATGGGTGCTGATTAGTCCTGTTATTCTTGCATTCTCTTCCTGCTCTTTAACATAGTTAAGTTGTGAGGTAGACAGCGAGAGTGGAGAGAAGAGCAAAAAAAAAAAAACTGGAATAAAATCATTGTTTGGATTTAATTTTACAGAAGTGGTTTAGTGAGCTAAGGAAGGATACTTTTAAATTACCCCCCCCCCCAAGGAAAATAATTAATTGAGTTTTCATTTTTTTTTCCTGGCAGGGCCAACCAAATACTTTCTGCATTTTTTTCCTGTCAGGGCCAACCAGATACTTTCTGTATTCATTTTTTTTTCCTGGCAGGGTTGACCAGATACTAGATACTTGTTAAATGATGCAGTAGAGGATTATCTATTTTTTTCTGACATCCTGGGCCTGGAGGCCGGCAGGGTCAACCAGAAAGTAGAAGGCTGAATCTGCAGTGAGCTGGCTGTTTTGTGGGCGGTTTGTTGTAATGTTTTTTTAACAATATTCTGGCATGGTCAACCAGATACTAGTAGTTGGTCTATGTGTTTTGGGGGCTGTTGATAATTTTCTGTTTTTTTTTATTATTTAATATTCTGACAGGATTAACCAGATATGAGGGAGACAATGTGTTTTGGGACTGTTGATGATTTTCATTTTTAATATAATACACTGGCAGGGCCAACCAGATACCAGTGGTCTGTGTGTTTGGGGGCTGTTGAAGACTTTCTTTTTTTAATATAATATCCTGGCAGGAGTCAAAGAGATACTAGGTATGCAGTGTGCTCTGGGAGCCATTTGTGGATGAAATTTTTTTTTAACCTAATATCTTTTTGCAGGGTTAGCCAAGATACATTAGGATAGTTTGTCAATGTTTTCTTGTTGAAACAAACTACACTTGCATGAGTAACGTGCGTATTGGTGAACTGAAGTAAGATCACGTGCAAGTTCTTGGCTATATGATGTGATAGAAATACAGTAATATAAACATGGTCTTCTATTTTCATTATTTTAAACCTTGTAGGTTAAAAGCAGATTCTCTGGGTAGGCAATTGGAATCGGGGCTATGCCTATGTACAAATGGAATGACTGGAGTTCTGTGTTTTGCATGAAGTAAGAATGACCACAAGCTCTGAACTGAGTATTGTTTATTTGAAAAAAATACTTACCTTAATGACAGTGTCATCTTTTTTGTTGTTTTTGTTTTTAACCTCGCAAGATAAAATCAGATACTGTGGTTGGGGTAGGCAGTGGAGAGTAGGGCTATGTCTGAATGAAACATCTGGCCCTGCTATTTACTGTTGTTGTAATTCCAGCTTTGCAAAATGGTATTAACTTTCTGACTGTACTTTGAGTGTAAAATAATTAGCAAGTTTATGAGTAATTCTTAATGTATGTTATTTCATATCTGTTCATGTATTTAGTGAATGCTTGTTTAAAAATGTTTCTAGTATGTTGGAGATTTTCTCCCTGGTCATATGCTGAAAAGGTTTTTTTTTTCTACTAAAGCCAGTTGCAGAAACCTGGGTAAACAAAAGTAAAATAAAATGAAATGTGCATTTGACTGGCACACGCAAGCTGTGACTAATGTTTCTGTCAAGAAAATGAAAATAATGCAAGTATGCAACCCGAGTGTTGTTATTTCTACTTTAGTCCTGACTGGGTAAAAAGGAGCTGCTTTAGTTAGGTAATGGGGGGTGTTTGTGAATGACATGCGTTGACTGGTCTTGCTGTTTACTGTTGTAATTGTGGCTTTGCAAGATGAATGTGTATTTGGGTAAAGTCAGCTGTCATACAAGCCTGTGACGACTGTTTCTGTGCAACTGAGTAAATTAATGTAATCATTGCTATTTTTGTTTTAATCCTGGCAGGGCCAAAGCAGATAATTTAGGTCAGCAATTGATATGATGGCTGTTTGTGGATGAAATGTTTGGCACTTAGCTTTGGTGCAATAATTCTGGCTTGGCAGGACGAATGTTTATTTGGGTGAAACAAGACAGAATACAAACTCTGACTATTTAAATGCATCAATTCAATACAGTAATGAAAACATTATTTACTAATGCTGGCAAGGCCAAACCACCTGCTTTAGGTACTTAACGGGTATGGAGGGCTGTTTGTAAATGAAATGAGTGGCCCTACTATTTACTGCTATAATTTTGCCTTTGCACAGCTGCTGTGCATCAGCTGTACCTTTGTCTATATGAGGAAAGCCCTATCTTTGTAATTGTATTTCATGTAGCCTTGGTTGGTTAATAAAGTATTTCTATATAACCATCCCTGCTAGAAGCTTTCTTCAGTTCTTTGAGCTCCTTGTGGCTCTGATAGGAACTTGGGAATATAGTACGACAATGCCTCTAGCATAACAAAATATTATCATTGTTTTAACCAGAAGGCGCAGCTTTAGATTAGTCTAATAAAATAAAAATAACATTATAGACAACATCCTTATGGGAATGGAGGAGGTTTGGCTTTGTTTTAAACTTATACCTAGATAACAAGGGCACGGTATTCTTTCAGTATGGTCAGTGTAAATCATAACATTTGGTTAGATTCCCTAGTAGTATTATGATATCAGGAGAGGTGGCAAGTTACAGATTCCTTTACAGCACAGCATGCCAAACATTCCCTACTCCCTGAACTTTCTGACCAACTTTCAGTGTTTTGCGAAGGTGTATACAGCTGATGCAAGCACAAGTAAAAACAGTGGGTCTATATCATATTGTCGAAGTCTGACAACTTCGAAGCTCTTAAGGTCGAACTTGAAAGTTTGAAGTTTGACAACATTGAATGTCAAAAAAAAAAAAACATTTAAAACTCAAAACAAAATAAAAAAGCTCTATGCAAGGGGGCAAGCCCCCTGCACCCCCGCTACTTAAATATACCAACTCCGAGATTGCACTACAGTGCAGTAAAGGGAAATCTTCCCTTCCCGCACTCTATGGCGATTGCCGTTATATGTTTCAAAGTTGTGCAACTTCGAACTTTCAAGTTCGACCTTTAGAGCTTCAAAGTTGTCAGTCTTCGACATTATGATATAGACCCACTGTTTTTACTTTTGCTTGCATCAGCTGTATACACCTTCGCAAAACACTGAAAGTTGGTCAGAAAGTTTTATGCAAAAACATTTATGAAATATGCTTCAGATGTTATTGCTCTTGTAGTGAACTGTGTTCTTAATGTGCTTTGTAAATATTTATTGTATTTTTTCATAACAAAAGCAATACAGTGGGCCAACCATTTAGATTGCATCTACTTAATCATTGGTAGACCTCCCTTTCATTTTTTGAATGAAACAAAATTCTGATCAGTATTTCTAAATTCCTTCTGTCACATTATTTGAGCTTTCTGCATGTATCTGTCAGATGCATTGATATCTATTACTTTGGTAGCTTGTGTAAATACCTGGCAGTTAAATGAACTGACTGATAGGCACTGCTGAAACAGTTTTGGCATGAAAGAGTGAAAGATATATAGTCTTTAAAGACACCTTTTGTTGGGGAATGACAAGTGAGGTGGATTACACAGTAATGCTTGTATATCTGAAATCCTTCTGCCAGAAATAACAACAATAATAATGAAAACCCAGAAATGTGTTTTCCATGCAGGCACTTTAACTCCACTGTACATATTAGTTAAAAAGTAGGTAACAGAAGCCTTTCAAACATAAGGTTTAAATTCCCAAGTGGAAAAGATATATCTTTTTGGTAGTCTTATGTAACAAACTTCTTTTAAGAAGGCCTTAACAGAAAAGTGTATTGCTGTCTGTGGGACAGATTGTACAAGTGCAAATATTGTAGATATAATACATTTTTATTGCTGTTTTTTTTTTTACATTTGAATTATTTCTGCTACATTTTTGAGCCAACATTTTGATTGTATCATTCCATGTCAGTCAAACTTACTTGAAGCAATTCATTGGTTATCAAAGTATACTCCTGAGGAAAGGTTATTTTCCAAACATGAAAACTCATCTCCTCCCACACATATATATATTATGGTCTCATGTTTATCATATTTATGAATGGTATGAATTAACATTTTTCTTATATTTGAGCGCCCAGTTAGCTCATTTGGGAAGTAGCTATCTGCACTTTTTTGATCCACCTTTGTATCAACAATAACAAGAGCAAAATTTTCAAAAGTGGTGTGTGTGTGTGTGTGTGTGTGTGTGTGTGTGTGTGTGTGTGTGTGTGTGTGTGAGAGAGAGAAAATGGGTGTATATTAATTCATCAATGAGTATATTCTGTGAATAGCTATTCATCAGCAACATAACATTGAATGTCCATTTCAGCAAATGTGCAAATTAATGAATTTAAATTCATTGAACAGTCATAGTTGGCCAACATCATGAACATGAAATAATGCTGTGGAATGTAACTGAAAAGAACACCCTACATAAGCAATATTTGTGCCCTATACAATACAAATCTAAATATATACAAAATACATTTTACACTGAAACACCTCTATAAACAGATAACCTTATATATCCCAAACATACTGCTGTGAAAAAAAATATTGTCATCGATGCACAAGGCAAAGTCAGCAAACAAAGCTACACTTCTAAAAGGAGAATTATAGCTATAATAAAAGATTGCACATCATACTTGTCTCTGTTCTCAAGTACTACTTGCAGATGTTGATGCCTTTCTATTGTCTTATATTTCTTTGGTGAAGGGGACACCCAGCCAACAACTGCAAACACAACTCATCCAGTCTGTTTTGCTCCCTCACAGGTACAGACACAACATCAGGGATATCCGAAATTCTCCTCCCTAGCAAAGAACGGACTCGTCTATGCCACACTTCCAAATAGTTTTGTGTGTATGGCAAGCACAATTCATTCAGACAAGAAATATTCCAAAACTTAACTGGAAACATTGGAGGAAATTGAGAAGAAACAGAACTATGAGTATTTACTTTACGCAGATGACCTAGGAAGTAAACATCTGTAAGGTATGCAAGAATATCATATCATTACCTTCAGCTGGAAATGTCTTGCGTAAGTCATGAAACGCAGGAACAACTTCACTTTCTTTTAAAAATGACAACACTATCAGTTTCTTCACACAGAGCTGAAATGTCATACATTTACCATAATGAGATGATAATCCTAACAAACTTTTTTTCTAAATCTTTTGAGCAAAGTGGAACAAGTAGCCCTTACAGTCAACACTGGTAATATTATTTGTTATATTTTTTATAGCAGTCATTTCAAATTCACACAGCACATGTTTGACAGTTGCATTCAACTCACATGTAGACAGCAAATGGAAAATAAACTCCCACATGTAGCTATAAGCTTTATAATCTTAGTCATCAAACAGTACACAAGTGGAACACATTTTGTGCTAGCACCGTATGTCTCTAATCCATGTATATTATACATTTGTCAACATAAACATCCTTTAGTTAAATACACTTCATCCATAACTACATAAGTTATTTAAATTCTCTTTAGTTAAATGTACTAATACATGCATATTAGTATGAATATCCACCATGTGCTTCTGAATAAATGTACCATGTTTTAACTCACAGCTAGTTACAGATACTCCTTAGTGGTGTGCAACTTTTGCTATTCAATAACAGTTTTTACGTCTGACATGATTAACTTGCTGTAGGATACACTTTCCAGTTGGTAGAGAAATTGTACATTCTAAAGATGTATTAGCAATACAACTAGGTAAGGTGTATCTCTACATGATATAGCATTTTCCTTTATGTTACTACATGCAATATATTTCTCCACTTCAGCTGGATCAGAGGTGGAGACAAGCCATCTCTGGAAAAACTCTGTTGGCTGCCTGGATGGCTATCACTCCAATGGTGAATGAATGGGTTGATTGATTCTTATGGTTGACAGGCAGCAGGGATAAAATAATTAAAAATATGTATATAAATAAAATACATGGACAAATCTATTGCGCATAACTTGTATAATTCTGAGCATTTAGCTGAAATTCCAATTCATGGAATAACATCACTGTACTTCAGCTTTATTTCTTTTCTGAAGATGCTGTGACATTGGATTTTATTATATTAGGTCTGGGGATTCAGGGAACAGAACACTTACATGGGGGATATATGGTGGGGAGCCTGACCTACAGAAAATGGCCATCTGATAAAGTGAGTGGATTGATTTGTTTTTAATCAACTTGATTTAGAGGGATTTGTGTTGAATGAATTGGTGTGATTCTATCAAAAGCCTCATGAAAGCTATTTAAAATAACTTAATGAGTAGACTTATAAGGAAAGATGGAGAAAGGGGACATGATAACATTATTTAAATACTTCAATGAATCAGAAGACTACAGGAGAACAGCATCTTCCAGAAGATGAGATGGAGAAGACAGCATGACCCAGAGGAAATGAAAGTAAGCATTTTTTCATATAAAGGGTAATGAATACATAACACTGTCCTTATGATGTCAGCAGTTTAGACATGATAAGATAAGTCAAGAGCACATACAAGAAGTGTAGGAAGTTCCTGTGTGGTTAGTTGGAATCTACAATTTACTCAGTGGACAGTGAAATTATTTATATGAGTAGGTCATGCAGTCCTCACCTCCCATAAAAACCTATGTTATTGTTTAAGATGTTCATGTCTTCATCATTCTGTATGATATTTCATTGTTCTAATGCTCTGTTATTCACACCCCTTGTGATGTTCATTATTTAGGTTTCACTGCAATGACTCCTTTGTACAATCTGTAGTGATTTCTCCATGCAATATATATATATATATATATATATATATATATATATATATATATATACTTATCAAAATCATAAAGATGTATGTGAAAATATTACTGTTTTAAAGGAATTTTGCTTCAATCTTATATTTAAAGATGTGCTTAAATCACTGTTTTCTGAAATCATACTTTTGTTTTCATGTTTTTGAAAAAACATTCATGAGTGATTTTTAATCATTTTATACTTCAAATATATTTTATATCCCTAGACATTAAGCAGTGACATGCTGTGAACTGTGATCTAGATTCATCAGGCTCAGCAAAGGCTAGTACTGAGTTCCAGTCATAATGCTGACTCAAAGTAGATATTCTGAAAGAAGACTCCTTATGAATAATTAATGATCAGGTTTAGTAAGGTGTGCCCTGCCCTTATACACTGTGCATTTGTCTCAAGCAAAATGGCAGGTATTGGCTGCTAAACAACTGGAAACACAGTGTAGCGGCAAAGAGCAGCTGCAGAAAATATCAGATGCTGTTTTGTCAGCACTTTTTACCTAATCCATCCATAACTTCTGTGTTTGGCCATACCTTACTTAGGCAAAAAGGAAGTCTCTTTGTTTACCAGTGAGAGTGGGGAGCTCTGAACAGCCTACCTGCCCTTGGAGGAGTGGTTTCTGGCCAAAAAACTGTAGTTTTATTGGCCATTTTGGGCTAATTTCTATCTCTTTAATCTTTTTGATGTAAAAAATGCATTTGCGTGGATTTTATATTTGTATAACCTCAGCAGATCCTGCCAAGGTGTCCTGCAGAGACCTACAATGCCAGAGAGACAAAAGGAGAGGCTTTGGAATATTTAAGTACCATTTTTTGTTTTTTCTTGTTGCTTATTGCTATTTCTGCCTAAATGCTTGTTTTCTGGCATTTATTGCTTCTCAGAATGCTCATTTTATACTGAAATTGCATTTATTTGTGCCTGCACTTTAAAGTTAGTTTTTTGTTGTAAATTGTATTTTTAACTGTTACTTGCTTCCCACTCAAGTGTGACAGCCATTACTGCACTATAAAAGTGTTTTTGCATTTGTTTCTACTGTTTTCTTGAAAAAAAACAAAAAACTTGCTATTTTCCTGTCTTACTAAGCTAGAAAAGTCCAGTTTCAGATACCTGCTGATACCTGGACTGTGTTTAATCTTCTATGTTTGCGCATACCTTACTTGGGCAAAAAGGAAGTTTCTTTGTTTACCAGTGAGAGTGGGGAGCTCTGAACAGCCTACCTGCCCTTAGAGGAGTGGTTTCTGCCCAGAAACTGTAGTTTTATTGGCCATTTTGGGCTAATTTCTATCTCTTTAATCTTTCTGATATAAAAAATGCATTTGCGTGATTTTGCGCGCCGGGCAGCTCTGGTTGGCTAGGGTTAAACTATTCCCAACTCCACGAAGTCTACTCTTCAGTTTTTCCCTTGGAACTAGACAAACCTTCAACTTTAGCACTCAAACCATTTATTTTACAGCCAAGCACTTGCTTAAAAATCATAACAAGCACTAAATACCCTAGCACTAGCCCCCCTTATACTCTCCAGAAGGACAAGGCTCTCTATTCGTCCCCACCAGTCAATCAAAAAAACAGCTCACTCTACATATTCAGGCATGTCCAAAGGGCAGTTTCCAGTGTACTCTCCAGTCCAACTGGTGAAAATGGGCATTTTGAGGCAATGTTACAACTGCCTCATGTACACAGACAACCCTCTCCTCCTACCACCAAATGCTAATATATGCGAGAGATGCAATTATACGGACAGACTGGAGGCAAAGCTCTCTCAACCCAAGACTGTAACTGACAGTGAAGAGGAGAAGAGTAATACCTGCAACACATCTCCAGTCTCACTTAGACCTAATAAACCAACACCGGCAAGTAACACACACGAATACATGAAAACACACTCGGAGGCTCTAAATAAAAATCTGCAAAAGCCTCAGAGACCTCCAAAGCAGATATCGAAGCAACCTCCACACCCCATCACCAACCATGAAACACATACTTCACATAATCAGTGTGCCATGCAATCACAGCCCTTAAGGCAAAATAACATACCCAACACGCTAGTAATAGGCGACTCTATAGTCAGGCACACTGATGTCCCACTAACTAGGCTGGACAAGGAGAAGGTTACAATTAGCTGCCTGTTGGGTGCCAGGATCCGCCACATAACACAAGCACTCAGGTCACTCCAGAACAAGTACAAATATGACTCTGTCATTGTACATGTTGGTGTGAATGACCTGAGATGTACCTCCCTGGACTACATGAAAAGAGACATGGAAGAGCTCTCTGATCATGTAGCCCAGGCAAGTATGACCCTGACCCTTAGTAGCATCCTGCCTCATCAAGAATGATGCCACAGTATAAAGAAAAAATGATCAACTTCAACAATTGGCTACGTTTCTGGTGTCATTCAAAGGGGATCCAGTACCTGTCTGCCTGGGATGACATGCTCGACAAGCCATGTTGCTTCACAAGAGATGGCTTGCACCTGTCACCCTTAGGCTTTCGAATACTGGCAAAGGCTCTTGCCGCCCCCATAGTTCCTTTTTAGGCAAGGCTCAAAAGACAAACCCACCACCGTAAATAGCACAAGTAACCAAAAACTGAGGGTAATGCTACTCAACGCCAGAAGTCTAAACCTCAAAATGCACGCACTCGAGGCACTCCTCAGTATGGAGAGCATCGATATCTGTGCAGTAATAGAAACCTGGTTTAAGGCTCCAGAGAGTACCCCAGCACTACCAGGCAATAACTCATACCATACCTTTCGGCCACAGAATCCGGACCGAAACACAAAAGGCGGGGGTAATCCATATTCATCAAGGATACTCACACCTCTAGGTTAGTGGCTTAGCATGATGCATCAGAGATCATCCAAGTGCAACTAACAATGGGCAAAACTGCAGTCCAAATTGCAGCTTGCTACAGATCACCCACCATGATCCAGGACCCCGATTCCGCATTTCTGGAGACACTGGGAAATATGAAGGTCCTACCAAACACCCTAATACTGGATGATTTCAACTACCCAAACATTAACTGGGAGAACTACTCAAGTACTAACTCCCTAGCCAAATGCTTCCTAGAATTTATAAACTCGAATGCCCTGGATCAACTGGTCAACACCCCCACCAGAGGGAACAACATATTGGACCTAGTCATCACCAACATGGGCGACCAGTGTTCCACACTTGATGTCAACCCCTCGCTGGTTAGATCAGACCATAGACTAATCACTCTGGATATTCATATTCCTCCCCCAACCCCAATCAAGGAAACCAACATGAAAAACTTTTCAAAAGCAAACTTCACATTGTTTAAGGTTCACAGCCCCCATGCCAATGGACAATGCTGTCCAAGCTGTTGAAACCTATACAAAGGCACTCTATGATCATCTGCAGGAATGCATGGATCGTGCTATCCCAAGTAAAACCAAGACTCACTCCTCCAAGAAAAGGAAATCAGTCTGGTGGACCCCTGCCATAAACAGGCTCTACAATAGAAGGAGGAAACTAGTACAGATAAGAGCAAAATCCCTAGAAGGAAAGAGATCCCTGATCAGTATCATCAAGAAACTATGATCCCTCATTAAATCATCCAAGGCTAGTTTCGAAAGGAAAATTGCCAAGGACTCCAAAGATAACCACAAAGCGTTCTTTAGCTATGTCAAGAACCTAAGTGGAAACTCTCAGATCTGCTCTGAGTTGGTGCAGAATGGCACAAAATACACTGAACTGACTGATATTGCCAACATTTTGGTAGACAGGTTCAGTGCAAACATCACACTCCTCTCACCCCTAAAGGGCTCATAACCATACCAGAAGAATGTAAGGCCCTGGCAATCATTGACACACAGGTTAAAACAGCCATATCCAAAGCCAAAAACACAGCCTCAATGGAACCGGACTGTGTCCCAGGCTGTGTCTTACAAGAGCTCCAAAATGAACTAACCCCTCGCCTAAACACACCGTTCAAACTCAGCCTCTCTACAGGCTATGTACCCACAGAGTGGTGCACAGCAACAGTTATCCCACTCCACAAAGGTGGCGCCACAACGAACCCTTGGAGCTATCGCCCTATAAGCCTGACTAGCCTGGTCTGCAAGGCTATGGAGCGCATCCTCATGGAACTCATTAACAGAGACATTGGGGACCTCCAAACTTTGGACCCCACCCAGTTTGGCTTTGTTAAGGGCAGATCATTCCTCCTAAATCTGGTGAACTTCTTTGAGACAGTTACCAAGGCATTAGATGAGGGTAAGGAGGTCCACACAGCCTACCTAAGCCTCACAAAGGCTTTTGACACCATTCCCCATTCTAGTATTATAGATAAACTTACCAACCTGAACATTAACCCCTATGTCACGAGATGGGTTGCAAATTGGCTCATGGACAGAACCCACACTGTGAGAGTTGCAGACTCTAGGTCCGACTCTAAACCGGTTACAAGTGGCATCCCCCAGGGCTCAGTCCTAGGACCCCTCCTGTTCGGTATATACTTCTCAGAGGTACAGGCAAGCACAGGAGGACTTTGGCTGACCAAGTTCACAGATGACTGCAAACTAGGGGCCATAATTAATTCTCCAGCTGATACAGACACCCTCCAGAAGAGTCTCACTGAAATGGATACCTGGTGTAAAAATCATGGCCTCAAGCTGAATGCCAAAAAGTGCATAGTCATCCCCTTTGGAAAAAACAAAGTACCCGCCAATTACCACATAGTTGGTAGTCCCCTAAATAAAGAAAAAGTAATAAGGGATCTGGGGACCCAAGTAGATAGCAGTCTCTCCTTTGATAATCATATTGCCAAGGTGGTTAAAAAATCCTTCTAAGTGGCCCACTTAATCTCAAAAGGGTTTGCATCCAGAACAAAGGAGTTTATTGTGCCTCTCTACTCATCACTTATTAGACCCATTATAGAATACAACACCCCATTTGGGATGTACCTTACAAGACACCTGCAACAGCTGGGAAGACCATAAAAGGACCTCACCAAGAGGATTACTGGCCTCAAACATATGACCTATGTAGCCTGACTAAAGAAACTACAGCTGTACTTGGTTGCATACCGCTTACTCAGAGGTGATCTCTGCTTGACATACGCAGCCATGCCCAACCCAGAATTGATGGATATGCTCCACCTAAAAAAAAAACAAATCCCTGAGAGCCACACACTCTAGGGATATAAATGTTACCACAATGATAAATAGGACATGTTGGAGGGATAGATTCCTGACCCAGAGACTCCCCATGCTTTAGAACAAGATTCCAATATACATCAGGCAGAGCCCCTCACTAGCACTCTTCAAGAGAAACCTTGACGGGTGAATGGGAAACAGAAAATACACCCCTGGGATCACGTCATTGGCTCTGCTTGACAGAGGCTCAGTTAATTAATCAATGGGGCGGCGAAAGCTGACATACTTTGGCTAGGCTTATAAATGCCCTCGGGCAGACAGCCTAGTACCTACCTATGAACCTATAAACTTATAAGAGGTTTGAGAGGTCACCCAGTGGAAGTTGTAGCTTGACTGGAGTTTTCATTTAGTTTTTACTGATTGGTTTTTCTGTGTGACCTTCTCATTCTTTGTTTTAGTACATTAAAGAGATCTGTAACTAATGAAGAGGTTGCTGCCAGCAAACAACTTTATTTTTGGATGAAACAATGAAATATAAAGTGCCTGTTGCCCTTGAAGAATAAACTGCCTACATTACATTAAAAAATGATAAGCTAACAATATTGCAATACGTAATGGATGGCAAACTGATAACAGGTTCAGTGTTACTAGCAATCTCCTCCAAAGGAGGACATTTTCGGGACTGCAGCATCCACTCCCTTTACAGTACAACACAGTACAGTATCAGCAATCCATCTATATACTGTGGGAGTAGAACCCACAGCCTTCTGCATCAAAAGCAAGTATACTCCCTGGTGTACTACTAACAATGCAAACAGACTTTGCATAAGCAGCACTAAACTTCTCTTCCTCTGAAGATTTTTTCCCCTGAAGCTCTCAGCTCCTTGTAAAATCCACTTGACGCTCATTTAAATCTCTCAACTTTGCAGTACAAAAAATCTGGAAAAAGCCAAAATTTATGGGGGGGGGGGCAAAGGCCCAAAACCAGGGACACATTTTAAATATTGCTTTCATAATCTTAAAAAATTGCTAGAATAAAGTGTTTTGGGTTACCATGCATTTCTTGACAGAAACAAAGAAAAGATAAACCATATCAGTCTGAACCAACTGTAAGCAGGGGGGCAAGCCCCCCTGATCCCCCCATGTGGGGGGCTGTGCCTCCCACACCCCCTGCTACTTAAATAGATCAACTCCAAGATCGCACTTCACTATACTAAGATGAGTTATGTTGTAGTTGTTGTATCTTTCGGCTTTTCCCGGTTAGGGGTCGCCACAGCGGAACTCCGGTCTGCTAATGATTGGCAGTAGATTTTTACATACCGAGTTGCCAGCCCTGTCGCACAACCTTCAATGAAGGTACGCCCATTCACGCATGTCTCCACACAGAAGACACTTTAGCTGAGAATCGAACAGGACAACGTCTTACTGTGACGTTGTAGTATAGTACATTAAAAGGGAACATGACTAAGCTTACAACAGGCAGTCATGACGCATGTAATGGTATGTTTGCCATTTTCTTCTGTGAAGTGCGATCTCAGAGTTGAAATATTTAAGTAGCAGGGGGTGTGGGGGGGTGCAGAGGTGCTTGCCCCCTGCTTATAATTGTAGATGAGTAATATGTTTCTGTATATATATTTCTGCTGCAATACAGTCAGTGTTGGTGTCCTGTATGTTTTTCAGTATTATGAGATTCAGTATTATGAGTTTTCAGTATTTTGAGCTTTCAGGATTTTGAGATTCAGGATTTTGAGATTCAGGATTTTGAGCTTTCAGGATTTTGAAGTGAACCCAGATATATACACATATATAGATATACGTGTGTACATATATATATATATATATATATATATATATATATATATATATATACACACGCACATATATGTATAGGTCTATTTCTTCTTACCGAAATTACATTTTTTCGAACCTCAGTTAATCGAATGCAGTTTGCCGAATATTCAATATTCCGAAGTCTGGGTTTGTCGAAGTACATTTTAGCGAAGTGATTAATGTGAAGCTGGTAGTGAAGAAGTACAAGTATACTGTGTTTATGTACCTTCTCATCCACCATACCAGCTCTTTAGCATGGGAGATATGTTGGTAATGTGTGCAGGTTAGAGCATACGGAAAATTATTTTTACAGCATCTTAGTATTTCAATGGAGATCGCACTACAGTTAAGATTGTGAAATCCACTGTTCGTGTTACTGTAGTGCAATCTCGGAGTTGGTATATATAATTTGCAGAGAGTGTGGGGGACACAGCCCCCCACATGGGGGGTACAGAGATGCTTGCTCCCCCCTGCAAAAACGTTAGGAAATATATGCTTCTTGTGTTTATTTTTTACATAGGTGCATTTTTGGTGTTTTGTGGTTTGGCAAACTCAGACTTTGGAATACTGAATATTTGGCAAACTGCACTCGGTTAACTGAGGCTTGAAGAAACATAATTTTGGTAAGAAGTACACACATATATATATATATATATATATATATATATATATATATATATATGTGTGTGTGTGTGTGTGTGTGTGTGTGTGTGTGTGTGTGTGTGTGTGTGTGTGTGTATATTGTCCTGTTTGGACTTTATCTTTATATATATATATATATATATATATATATATATATATATATATATATATATATATATATATATATATATATATATATATATATATATATATATATATATATATCTAGAAAGATAGATATAGATATATAGTAGCATTTTAGCATTTTATAGTACTTGCAGTAATCATGCCAGTCCATGGAATGAATTTTCTCAGTTTTCAGATGATGATTATTATTTTTTTAAGGAACAAGGGAAAAGCACTTTCTTGCAACAAAAATTGGGAATTAAGAGAAACAAAAACCAAGTCCATTCACAACAGAGTTCGGTTTACAGTTGCCATTTTCATTCATATTTTTTTTTTCAAAAGAAAACAGTACAGTTACTAGTATTTTCAACAGACTTTATCATAAACATGAGCACTAAAGAACATGCACCAAAGGTGCTTTCCATGACAAAAATCCTTCCTCCATAGGACCTAATAATATACCGGTTGTTTAATAAACCATAGTAAACAAGCTCTGGCACAGCCACTTCTTCTTATTAAACTTAAGTTTAGCCACCCGCTTTGTCCTTGACGTCTGGCACACAGCTGTAGTAATGCCACTCCATAAAGTTGACCACACCAATTACCGCAGGAACTAATGGCAATTTAGCTTGACAAGTCTAATTTTCTAAACCATGGAACAGATTATAACTGACCTGATAGAGTATGATATCTCATCAGACTAGACCTGCATCAGTTTGGTTTTGTCAAGGTTAGAGCCATCTAGTGAATTTGGATAAATTCTTTGAAAGTGTAAAATGGGCTTTTGATAGCAGTCATGCCATCCACACAGAATACCTGACTGAAGCATTTGACACCATTTCCCATGCTAGCATTACAAACAGATCCCTGTGTAATAAGACAGACATCAAATTGGCCACACACTGCAGGAGGCAGGTGCCTCACCAGAGATTATAAACTTGACCAGTGGGGTCCCAAAAAGCTACATGCTGGACCTCTTTTGTTTAGCATTTACTTTTTTGAGCTTCAGACTATGAAACAAGCCCACTGACTGAAATCATCATCAATTCCCCCTCTGATGCCTAAATCCTTCAACAAGAACTTACTGTTGTAAATGGCGGGTATGATACAAATATGTTCAAATTAAATGCAAAAAAGTGCAACATTGTCACATTTATTAGACACCTCACTCCCCCAGCATAGAGCACATACAAAATTTCATGTAAAAACAGAATATTGTTACGTACTTTTGAATGTGGATTGATAATATGCTCTCCTTTGACCATTTGATCATCATGTAATGACAGTTGTCAGAAAGTCCTTTTGCTTAACAGAGCTAATAAGAGATTCTCATCCAGATCTAAAGAGATCATTGTCCCCTTGTAATCGACATTGATTAGGCCAATTATTGACTACAATGCCCCCTTTTGCATGTACCTCTGTAGACATATCAAACAACTAGAAAGACCACAAATGTTGCTGATTAAGAAGATTAATGTCCTAAAAACCCTAAGCTATCGGAAAAGTCTGGAAGTCCTGTCCTTTTTCTCACTAGTCTATGTTTTCCTAAGGAGGATCTGTGACATTAAAGAGTCCCACTAATACCAGAACTATGGATCTAGATCTTCATCATCATATTAATAAAACATGATGGAGAAAGATAAGTTCATCATATAACACCTCCTACTCCCCCTGCAAATCAAGCATTGTGATCCATTATTGTCCTTCAGACAGGACCTGGAGGGCTGGATGGGTATTCATAGATTCATAGACTGTTACTAGGCTAATGACCCAGGGGTCCTTTCTAAGCCTAGCCAAGTTTTCCCAAAGGAATAATGATGTCCTTCATCCAAATAGGACATTGAAGGACAGGCATTTATAAGCTACCTATGTCCAAAAGGGACATAGGTTGTTCTTGTTGCTGTCTTTCGGCTTTTCCCGGTTAGGGGTCACCACAGTGGAACTCCGGTCCACTAATGATTGGCAGTAGATTTTCACGAATGCCAAGGTGCCAGCTCGATGTCCAACCTTCAACAAAGGCATGTCCATTTACGCATGTCTTTCAAATGCCCACCCAACTGCGGGCAGGATATGCAGACTCCACACAGAAGGCACTCCCCACACTCCAGCTGAGAATCAAACTGGAGAACCTCTTGCTGTGAGGCAACAACACTACTGCTGCACCAAGGGACATAGGTGCCAGGCCCAAATTCATCCTGGGCTGGAATGGCTCAGCCCACCTTGAGAGTGGCGTGTGGCTAAGAGTGGGTACTGGCAAGGCATAAATGGTTGTAAGACTCATTTGCCTTGAATTTCATAGGATTCCTATGTTACAAATAGAGATATGTTCCACTAGTTCCTCAACAGCCTTTTCTTAGTTCAAACATCAAGGATACCTACCAGGCTTTAGATTTCAGGGACACCTTCTAGACTGTAGTTCTCTGGAAAGAGTGTTTCTTTTTTATTTTTACCCTTTCCCCTACTCTAAACCACAGAGTGGCATGATCACTGATGGCTAATGATGCGTCATCCTGGATGTTCTTGACACCATACATTGGCTGGTATATTGTCCAAAATTGTTTGTTTGTCATTTGCTAAGCGGGTTAGTCCAACTGAGCCAAAGGCCCATTTTCAGTGGAGACCTGAGGAAAAAAGCTCCAACATATAACACAAATTACATAAATTAAAAGCTAATACAAAAATGCAAATTATCAATGACATGTGTGAAGACTGGTAGAGATGGGTGAAGGCTGCCAGCCTAGTCAAATAGAATTTGGTACATAATTCTGTCCCTTGTAAATATGAATGTTGAAATACAGGCTTGTTTTCTTAAATTAAAGAATATGCTGTGAAAGGTTGAACTTAAAACAATGTAGCAACATTGCCCTCTGCTG
Organism: Protopterus annectens; assembly: GCF_019279795.1. Lineage (NCBI taxonomy): Eukaryota > Metazoa > Chordata > Ceratodontiformes > Protopteridae > Protopterus > Protopterus annectens. The sequence continues at coordinate 69,169,631 of NC_056744.1, read as the reverse complement.
TAAAGAAAGCTAAGTCAAGCATTTCTTGTCTGTCCTTTGAAATTATTTCATGACTGTCTTTGATGTTTACAATTTGGCTCCGACCGGGCTAGATGAAGGCTTCCTGCCTATTGTTTTAAGGCTAAAGTTAATGACCAGAATTTACATGTGGAATGTCCTTTATTGCTGTGGTTTCTGCCTAGGTGTAAAATAATGTAAATGCAGTTTCTGTCAGCCTGGGAACACCAGGAAAGTGTAAAAAATGATGTAATGGGAATCAGGACTGCAATAACAATTTAAACAGAGAGAATCAGAAGGGATTAAGCATTTTTGTCTTGATCATCCAACTCACAGCACTGTCTTGCTCATATGTAAGTTATCTTAGACTTGTGTTTTCTTTTAAAATAGCTAGGAACTAGAAAGATTAGACTAAGTGTTTTTCTGTGATGTCAGAACTGTACTACTGAATTATTTTAAGTATTTCTATGTGATCTCTGAACTCTTGACTAGCACTGTGTTGGAAGAAGTATTATCTTGTGCTTTTATTATTTATTATTAAATATTTTAAAACCTTTCAACTGTAGCTGTTTTGTGTAGAGATAATTTAAGCTCTTAAGAGTACTTGCATGTCTTTGGTAAAATTGTACAAAGCCACTCTGATAGCTTTAGCTCTGGTCTATATTACCAATTGGATAATAATATTGCACAGTAATAATTGGACACCCTTTTAAGGGCCTTTGAGTAGCTGATAAGAATTAGTGGATGGAGGCAAGTGGAACTACCATATAGTGTGGGAGAGAGGGGCACAGCTGGAGAAACTGTGCCAGCCTTCCCCAGGAGTGTCTGTGTGGTTGTATAAACTCTTCTCAAAGTGCATGTGTGTGTGTGTGTGTGTGTGTGTGTGTGTGTGTGTGTGTGTGTGTGTGTGTGTGTGTGTGTGTGTGTGTGTGTGTATGTGTGTGTGTGTCAGCTATGTGGGCAGGGATACAAAGTACTGGTTGGACATAGAAAGTGCTAGAGGTTTTAGCTCTGCCCACTCTGGACTCTATAGCTGTGTCAGTGGGGAGTCTTATTGGGGACCTGGAGAGGAAGGGAGTGACCAGCCCTGGACTGACTGTGATCTCTGTGTGCTCTTAAGGGAAATTGCACTTTACTGGTGTATTTGTTATCTTTTCCTCTTATATGAGATGTCCTCTCTGGTGTTAGTGGTGAGGATTGAGGCTCCTTGATTGCTGCGCCAGGGCACGGGCATCACATATTAATTGTTTGGCAGTGGTGGGATATCCACATCACATATTTATTAGTTGGCAAATACTAATTGGCTTGTAGTGGTGTGGGTAGAGTAAATCCTGTAGCTTGTGTACAGTGAGCATTGAAGGTGTTTTTGTACTCTAAAACAGCCACACAGTGAATACTCAGAGTTCAGATCACAGTTGTTTTATTTCTTTTATTAGCTTAGTTAGAGTGAGCAGGCAGCATATCAGCAGAGGAGTATGGAAAGCTGACAAGGAGTCAGCTGGCAGAGATGTGCCAGGCTTTGGGACTGGTACATGGAAACCTGACTAAGGCAGACCTGATTGCAGCTTTGGTTGCAGCTGAATCAGAAAACAGCAACCAGGAGGACAATCAGACTGGCAGTGGAGATATAATACCCTCAGAGAATGGACAGCTCAACATTTCTGCAGTGGACTTAAAAATCCAGTTGGGGCTAAAGAGACTTGAGTTGGAGGCCAGGTGTGTGGAATTAGAAGCAGCTGAGAGACTGAGGCATCTAGAGAGTGAGGAGAATGAGAAACTGCTATGCCTAGAAGCTGAAGAAAAAGAGAGGCAGAGGCAGCATGAAAAGGAGATGCTGACTCTTCACCAGAGTCATGGAGGTAATGGGGAAGGGAGTAACTGGACCCCAGAAGCACAAAAAGTCAGTAAATTTCTTCCGCAGTTTAAAGAGGGGGATAATTTTGATAGTTTCATTCATATGTTTGAGAGGGTATGCAAACAGTATGAAGTTGACCAAGGGCTCTGTCCTGTTCCCCTTACTCCATGCTAAAGCTGTAACTGTATTATCTAAAATGTCTCACATTGCATGTTTTGATTATACTGCTGTAAAAAAATGTCTATTAGAGTTTTTTAAGCTAACACCTGAAACGTATAGGAAAAGGTTTTGTGAGCATAGATGCAAGGCAGATGAAAGTGTGTGTGAATATGTTGCTGAACTGAGCACTTATTTCTGTAGGTGGGTGACTGGATGTCAGGTCACCACTTTTGAAGGGCTGGCAGAACTTTTGGTGAGGGAACAAGCCCTTAGCACTTTGCCTGAGGACATGAGGATCTGGTTAGCTGATAGACAATGTGCTACTTCAGATGAGTTGGGAAAGAAGGGAGACCTATACCTGGCAAGCAGGGCAGCCCTGCACAGGAAAGTGACCCCCAGTACTGCTCATGAGTCTAAAGGAACCCATGGTGGGCAGCACAGACTGCCACAACAGAATCTGCCAGTAGCAGGGGAAGCCACTAGTCCAGGTACACATCCAGGAGTTAGGGTTAAATGTTTTGAATGCAACCAGTGGGTCCATGTGGCATACAGGTGTCCACAGAGGCAAGGTGGGGAAACAAAGGTGAGGGAGCCAGTAAGTGGGAAAGACAAAATGCCAATAGTAGGTTGTCTTGGGACAACAGGGGTACTAAACTACTATCCTGCAGATGTCCTGAGAGGGAAGGAATTGGATGAGGCAGTACCATGTGCTTATGCAGCTACACACAGTCAGGCTAGGAGAGAAGCATGTGGGTCTGGTAGCCTGGGGAGACCCAGACAGACTGCATAATTGCAGCCAGGGCTGGTGAGGTGGTTACTTCAGGGAGGGAGCTACTCTGTAGCAGTGAAACTGAAGGTGAGCCACAACTGCTTATGGGTACTGATGGTCCCTTGGACAGAGTGACTGCAAAGGTAGAGGTGAGTAGTAGTACCCAGGCTGACAGTGAGGCACCACTGTCAGAGGATGCCAGACTTCCTGTGGAAGGGGAGCTGGGAAGGGTTACAAGGAGAGAGTTGAGACAGGCTCAGCTCTCAGACCCCACATTGCAAGGCCTGAAGCAGGTAGCTAGAGTGGCACCTGATTCTCAAGGAATGGGGGAATCTGTATACTGGGACAAAGGATTACTATGCAGAGAGTGGACCCCTGAGGGAGGGCTAGAAGGTGAGAGAGTACAGCAGTTGGTAGTGCCTAGAGCCTACCATCTGGCACTTCTAGCCATAGCCCATGATATTCCCTTTGCAGGTCATATGAGCATAAAACGTACAAAGAGGCTTATTATGCAGAACTTCTATTGACCTGGAATTTCCAGAGATGTAACAGGGTACTGCAGTACTTGTTAGCAGTGCCAAAAGGTAGGCAAGGCAGGAGACAAGATGAGAGCTCCTTTGATGCCTTTGCCTGTGATAGAGGAGCCATTTCAGAGGGTAGCTATGGATATTGTGGGTTCTCTGAGTACTCCAAGTTCCAGAGGGAAAAAGTATATTCTAGTGGTAGAGGATTGTGCTACATGATACCCTGAGGCAGTGGTTTTGTCCTCCATTGAGGCAGAGAAGGTGGCAAATGCTTTGTTAGAGATTTTCAGCAGGGTAGGTTTCCCAAAAGAAATACTGACTGACAGAGGTGCCAATTTCATGTCAGACCTGCTAGCTTGTCTGTGGAAGTCCTGTGGGGTGAAGCACATGAACACCACCCCCTACCATCCCCAGACTAATGGTCTTGTTGAGAGGTTAAACTTTACAATCAAGTCCATGCTACAGGCATTTGCAGATCAGTTTATGAGGGAGTGGGACAAATATTTGCCCCATCTGTTGTTTGCTTACAGAGAGGTTCCACAGGAATCCACAGGTTTTTCACCCTTTGAGTTGCTGTATGGGCATAGGGTGAGGGGACCTCTAGATTTAATTTGAGATGAGTGGGAAGGTGAGTGCAAGTCTCACAAGGAGTCTATTGTGGCATACATCCTAAACCTCAGTTCAAGGCTCAGGGAACTCATGGGCTTGGCCCAGGAGAACCTGGCAGAAGCCCAACAACATAAAAAGGTGTGGTATGACAGGAATGCTGGAGCTAGAGAGTATGCTGTGGGGCAGTAGGTAATGGTTCTCATTCTTGTCAGACACAACAAGCTGCAAGCAGCTTGGGAGGGTCCCTACAAGGTGGTAAGAAAGGTAAGTAATGTTAACTACATGGTGGAACTGCTAGGCAGATGGCAGGGGCACAAATTGTACAATGTTAACATGATGAAACCTTACCATGATAGGGAAGCCCTTGTGCTGAGCATTTGCAGTGGATTGCAGGAGGAGTCTGAGGGAGATCTGGGGACTGATCTCCTCAGTGAGGCTCAGGCTGACACCTCAGTGGAAGGGGTAGCAATGTCCCAGCAGCTGTCTCCTACCCAGATTCAAGAACTCCAAGCAGTGTTGCAGGAATTTGGGGAAATTTTCACTGGGAAACCCGGGTGCACCCACCTGAGGCAGCACCAGGTGGATACAGAACCCCAAAGGCCTATTAGGCAGGCCCCTTATAGAGTGCCTGAGAGAGTCAAACAGACTCTGAGGGAGGAGGTACAGGAGATGTTGGAACTAGGGGTGGTTCAAGAGTCCAACAGTCCTTGGGCCTCCCCAGTGGTGCTGGTGCCAAAGAAGGATGGTAGCACCAGGTTCTGTGTGGACTACAGGAAATCAAATAGTCACGCATAGTCGGATGCTTACCCCATGCCTAGACTAGATGAGGCCCTAGAGCAGCTGTGTTGGGCTAAGTATCTTAAATCATTGATCTTACCAAGGGTTACTGGCAGGTGCCCTTGACTCCCAGTGCTAGAGAAGGTCAGATTTTGTGACTCCTTTTGGCTTGTATGAGTTCACAAAGATGTCCTTTAGGATGAAGAATGCCCCAGTGACTTTCCAGAGGCTGGTAGATTGTATCCTAGCAGGAGCAAGAGGGTTTGCCCTTGCTTACTTAGATGATATTGCCACCTACAGCCATTCCTGGCCAGAGTACCTTCAGCATGTCAGGGAGGTGTTGGGCAGACTACAGAGGGCAGAGTTGACCATTAAGCCAAGCAAAGGTCAGGTGGGTATGGCAGAGGTCTTCTACCTAGGACATAGAGTGGGGAGTGGTAAGATGAGGCCAGAACCTGCCAAAGTGGAAGCCATTCAGGCATGGCCTGCACCTATTACTAAAAAGCAGGTGAGGGCACTTTTAGGGACAGCCGGGTACTACAGAAAGTTTGTCTCCAGTTATAGTACCATAGCTGCTCCTCCTCACAGACCTGACAAGGAAGAACAGGCCAGATAAGGTAGTGTGGACCCTTGCATGTGAGCAGGCATTCCAAAAGCTTAAAGAAGCTTTGGGAGGACCCCCCCCCCATGTTAGCCAGTCCAGAGTACAGCAAATAATTTGTTGTGCAGGTGGATGCTTCAAACCATGGGGTGGGGGCTGTACTTAGCCAGCTTTCTTCAGAGGGAGAAGAGCACACAGTGGTTTATCTCAGTCATAGGCTCCAACCCAGGGAGGAATGCTATGCAGCTGTAGAAAAGGAATGTCTAGCCATAGTGTGGGCACTGCAGAAACTTCAGCCTTATCTGTATGGAAGAAAATTCACTGTTATGACAGATCATAACCCCCCTAATATAGTTAAACAGAGCCAGCCAGCAAAATGCCAAGTTGCTAAAATGGAGCCTGGGGTTGCAAGCACATGATATGTCAGTGCAGCACCGCAGTGGGAATAGCAATGCCAATGCAAATGGGCTCTCAAAACAGGGAATGGGGTAGGTATACTCAGATAGACCTAACCCTCTCAAGCGGCATTTCTCAAAGGTCACTTGAAAAACTAGCTTGAGTTCTCTGGGGAGGGAGAAATGTGAAGACTGGTAGAGATGGGTGAAGGCTGCCAGCCTAGTCAAATAGAATTTGGTACATAATTCTGTCCTTTGTAAATATAAATATTGAAATACAGGCTTGTTTTCTTAAATGAAAGAATATGCTGTGAAAGGTTGAACTTAAAACAATGTAGCAACATTTCCCTCTGCTGTAAAGAAAGCTAAGTCAAGCATTTCTTGTCTGTCCTTTGAAACTGAAATTATTTCATGACTGTCTTTGATGTTTACAATTCGGCTCCGGCCAGGCTAGATGAAGGCTTCCTGCCTATTGTTTTAAGGCTAAAGTTAATGACCAGAATTTACATGTGGAATATCTTTTATTGCTGTGGTTTCTGCCTAGGTGTAAAATAATGTAAATGCAGTTTCTGTCAGCGTGGGAACACCAAGAAAGTGTACAAAATGATGTAATGGGAATCAGGACTGCAATAGCAATTTAAACAGAGAGAATCAGAAGGCACTAAGCATTTTTGTCTTGATCATCCAACTCACAGCACTGTCTTGCTCATATGTAAGTTATCTTAGACTTGCGTTTTCTTTTAGAAATAGCTAGGAACTAAAAAGATTAGACTAAATGTTTTTCTGTGATGTCAGAACTGTACTACTGAATTATTTTAAGTATTTCTGTGTGATCTCTGAACTCTTGACTAGCACTGTGTAGTAAGAAGTATTATCTTGTGCTTTTATTATTTATTATTAAGTATTTTAAAACCTTTCAACTGTGGCTGTTTTGTGTAGAGATAATTTAAGCTCTTGAGAGTACTTGCATGCCTTTGGTAAAATTGTACAAAGCCACTCTGATAGCTTTAGCCCTGGGATATACTACCAATTGGATAATAATATTGCACAGTAATAATTGGACACCCTTTTAAGGGCCTTTGAGTAGCTAAGTATTAGTGGGTGGTGGCAAGTGGAACTACCGTATAGTCTGGGAGAGAGGGGCACAGCTGGAGAAACTGTGCCAGCCTTCACTGGGAGTGTCTGCGTGGTTGTATAAACTCTTCTCAAAGTGCATGTGTGTGTGTGTGTGTGTGTGTGTGTGTGTGTGTGTGTGTGTGTGTGTGTGTGTGTGTGTGTGTGTGTGTGTGTGAGCTACTTGGGCAGGGACACAAAGCACTGGTTGGACAGAGAGGGTGCTAGAGGTTTTAGGTTGCCCACTCAGCTGAGATCTGGTCCCTATAGCTGTGCCAGCGGGGAGTATTATTGGGGACCTGGAGAGCAAGGGAGTGACCAGCCCCGGACTGTCTGTGATCTCTGTGTGCTCTTAAGGGAAATCACACTTTACTGTGTTTATTTGTTATCCTTTCCTCATATATGAGTCGCCTTCTCTGTTGTTAGTAGTGAGGATTGAGGATCCTTGATTGCTGGGCTAGGGCATGGGCATCACAACGTGAAAAAGTTTGTACAAGATAAAATAAAAGCTGTACAAAAATACAAATTAACAGCTGAATGAAAAAGTTTGTACAGGATAAATTAAAAGCTGTACAAAAATAAAAATTAACAGTTGAATGAAAAAGTTTGTACAAGATAAAATGGCAAGTTATAAGGAAAGGAGCAAGACTAGAGTAAGTAGGAGAAGATGAAAAAAAGATAAAAAGTATCTATGTATGACTAGCGCATACCAGTTATTATCCATTAGAGTGCTCTATTGTATTAAAGAACAATCTTGATAGGCAACCTAGCACAGGAGTGTTACTGTTTGCATAGAATATATGTACACTGAGCAGCTGGAAACATCTTGTTGGGTAGGTATGGTTTATTCAAGCTATATGCTTAAGAGATATGAGTTTTAGGGAAGGGTAGGGGGATGGGGGATTAGGTAGGGTCCTGGCATGGGCAGGAGCTTGAGATGGCAAGGTAGCTTTTCAGTTCTTTTTTGAAGCTATTAATGTATTTGATAATTTGGATAGTTGGGCGGAGTTTGTTCCAGGCTTGGGACACTATGCTTTTGTAAAGTAGTTTGCTTATGTTCTTATTAGGGTTATATATGTCAAGAAGGAGTCGATTGGTGCTACAAAGAGTATGAGCAGGAGTATAGAGAGATACTATAGAGGAGAGAGAAGGACAGGCCAAAGGTTTATTAATTAAGAAGTGAGTGATATGAAGCTGGGATAAGCGCAGTGGTTGGGAGAATTCAAGCCATTGGAGTTGTTTTAGAGCAAGGCAGTGGTGGGATTTGCATGGCTGGTTGCTAGTAAACCTAGCTACTTTGTTATACATTTGATCTAGTTTGGTTAATAAGGTGGCTTGTACGTGAATAAAAATAGGAGAGGTGTAGAGAAGGCAGAGAATGAGGAATGCTTGTGCCAGAGAAGGTCTGGAGTCAGATGACAGGATTTTTTTATTTCTATAGAGAAGTCCCAATTTTTGATGTGTAGATCAAACTTTTATTGGTAATCTTTAAGGTGCCAAGAAGCGTAGTGTGTGGTTGAGGTATTATAACAGTGTTATCAAGTGATGAGATAGTGAAGGTGGTTTTATGATGGGATAGACATTTAGGAATGAGGAGAAGGAGTTTATTTTTTTAGGGTTAAGGATGAGTTGGTAATCAGCTAGTTATTTTTTTGGTGGTGAGAAATGAGCTTTGAATAGTAGAATGAAGGTGTGTGATGCTGTCTGAGATGGAGATAAGAGTAGAGTCATCAGTGCATTGTATAAGGGAGGAGGTGGAGCAGGATGAGTGGAGGTTATTGGTAAAGACTTCAGTCTGGATAGTTAGAAAAGGGGAGCATGAGTTTTGTCATCTAACTGACTGTAACCTATTATTAAGGTAGCTGGAGAACCAGAGAATAGTGGAGGTGGAGACCAGATAGTTTATATAGTAGTTTAATGTGAGAAACAGTATCAAAGGCTTTTGAAAGGTCTAGGAAAAGTCAGGACACCAGAAGGTTTTTGTCTTTGGACTCTGCGATAGTATGAGTGAAAGATAGAAGAAGGGTAGTGGAGGTATTATGATTCAGCCTAAAGCCATGTTCTGTTGATGTCAAAAGGTTTTCCTGAGTTAGGTATTTCAGAAGCTGATTGTGTATGCATTTTTCGAGGATTTTAGACTGTGGAGACAGTATGGGTATGCGTCTAAAATTAGAAGGATCAGTGGAGTTACCTCCTTTGTGTAGTGGTATGGTGTAGAACGATTTCCAAATGTCTGGGAAAGTAGATTCTTGGACTGATCTGTTTACAAGTATTGAGATAGGGCAGGCTATCAAGTTGGTAGAGAGTTTAAGAAAGGGAGGAAGAAGGTTATCACAAGAGGAAGAGCAAGGTTTTAGTTTAAGCAGAAGAGATTTTATATAAGCAGTAGGGACTGATTTAAATTCTGTATTTTCTGGTACAGTCAGGCACCTGTTAGATGAAACACTTATGGTCAAAGACCTTAATCAACTCCCTTTCTTTTTCTACCCTGGAAATTGAAATCTCCTACCCTGTTCTTAGCAGGTTCAGTTCCCAGCAGATTATTACTATCTTTCTCCTACAGCACTCTTTAATTCTGTCCTCCAGGCTCTCATCCTCCTCTCATTATAATTTGAGCATGATACATTGCATCAGTCCATCAGCTTCCTCACTCCTCTAACTTGTTTGATATGGTACTTAATTTAATTTTTAACATGGGCTGTATCCTTATCCCATTCCTTGATGTTCTTCAGGGTCTTTGACATCAAATCTGATGTCACCCCTTATGTAGATTGCTGCTCCACTCCTCCACATCTCTTACTGCTCTGTCATTCCTGAGCAGCCTGTATCTATGCACTTCAGTGTCTCAACCCTCATGTCACTGACCCAGGTTTCTATGATACCAGCAATGTCATCTCTTGCATTTTGTATCACTGCCTGTATATCCCCTATCTTCCTACCCAGGCTTCTATCATTTCTGAAAAGACTCCCTAGCCAGAGGCTGAATCACCATTGCTTGTTCCTTTGCTATGTTCTGCATATTTTCCCCTTTTTCTATTGTCTAAGCAAGAAGGTGGGTAACATTCTGTTCCTGTCACCTTCTTCCATCCTCTCATCCTAATATAAATGTACAGTCCCTGAGATTTATTTCTCTAACCCAGAACTAAGCAGAGCTTTCCCTTCTGGGCTAAGATACAGTTTGTCCCTCAAGTAGACCTGGTCTTTCTGCCAGTTCTCTCCCACCCCCCTACCTTTCCTAAACCTTTCTCCCTATAGGTAACACTTCTGAGAATAATGTAACCAACTCCATTGGCTATCAGTCTTCCATCTCCCTAGTCCAATTTTCTGCCACCTCAACAGCCACGTCTGACAAGTCATTGGTATTTATATGCACCACATCATGCATCCACCCTTCCCCTTAATGATTGCTGTATTCATCTCCTCCCCCTTCTTACTGAATCTAAGTCTCAAGACCACATTCACTCAATCTGCTTCCTCCTTTCTTACCTGCCTAGATACTTGATCTTTGGAATTAAGCCCCCATCACCAAACTCCTCTTCCTTTTCCTCACACTGATGCTTCTGTCCTTTACTTCTATCCATGTTTCAATATCCCTCCTATCTGTAACATTTCTACCGGTACTCCACCATTTTTTGTATTTCTCACTGTCTTTTCTTTTTGACTCCCTCCCTGCCATGTATGCAAGCATTTCTCCATCTTTCCTGTCCTTTTTCTAAAAGATCTATCCAGTGCTCTATCTTTTTGTTTCCATAGGTTGATGGGTTCATAGGAGGTTACTAGGCTAGCGGCCCTACAGCCCATACAAGCCAAGCTATGTTAATCCTGAGTTGCATCAATTGTCCTTGGTTAGATGGATGTAATTCACAGGGTGAGTCTATGATAAACACTGACTACCACTGTCCATGAGGGACATGGGTGCCACCCCTGGGGTGAATTTGTGATCTCCAAACCATTTGTCCAGGTTGCACTGCTTCATGTGAACTGAAAGTTTATTCTAGAGTACTGGCAATCTTTGGAAGATATATCTGTCTCTCCAGCATGTTCTGTTAATGTCACAGGCTAGGTTAAGATTCCTAGAGTGAGTGACTCTTGTGCCATTTGACTTATGGCTGTGGAGCATGTACATCAGGGCAGGGTCAGAGACTGTCCTGTAGACCAGGCACAAGTTGCCTTTCGGTAGCCTACATAATATAGAGTACAGTGACAGGGCTTTCAGTCCATCCACGTAAGTCATGGTTTGGAAGCCCTTTATTTTCTTGGTGAAAAATCTCTGTGGTCTCTCCAGCTGCTGCAGGTGTCTGGTGAGGTACATGCATGAGGGAGTATTGTACTCTATTAATGGTCTGCAGAGGGTAGAGTACAATGGAGTTATAACACCCTTAGACCTGGATGCGATGCCTTTACTTATGAGGTGCGCAATGTAGAAGGCTTTCTTTATAACTGTGGAAACTTGGTGATTGAAGTTCAGGTTGCTATCTACCTGTGTTCCCGGATCTCACACCACTGGGTTTGAACTTAGGGGGGTGCTGTCAATATTGTAATTAGTAGGGGATTCTGCTTTGCCAAATGGGATAATAATAATGCACCTTTTTGCATTTAGTTTTAGATCGTGGCTTTGGCACCTGTCATTTTCCTGTGTTAGCCCTTCTGTAATATATTAACACCATAGGGGGACTCAGAATTTGCAATCATCAGTGAACTTGGTAAGCCAAAGGCTATCATCTTTAGCCTGAACTTCCGAGAAACAGATTCCAAACAGTAAAGGGCCCAGCACAGATCCTTGTGGTATGTCACTGGTGATGGGTCTACTGGTAAAGGTGAGGGCACCAACTTTGACAGTATGTGTTCTGTCCATGAAACAATTGAATATCCATCTAGTGATGTAAGGGCTAATACCTGGCTGGGAGACTTTCTCAATGATACCTGAGTAGGGGATTGTGCCAAAAGCCTTGGCTAAGTTAAGATAGGCAGTATGCACTGTCTTACCTTCATCCAGAGCTTTGGTGACTTTTATGAACAATTCTACTAGGTTTAATGAGCATGATCTGCCATTACTGAAGTCACACTGAGTTGGGTCTAGAATTTGAAGGTCACCTAAGTCCTTGTTGATAAGGTCCATGATGATTCTTTCCATGGCCTTACAGATGAGACTCGTTATTGGTCTATAGTTCCCAGGGTCAGTTGATGACCCTCCTTTGTACAAGAGGATTATTGTTGCTGTTCGCTACTCTGCTGGAACAAAGCCAGTACTCAGGTTATGGTTAAAGAGAATTTAGATGGTTAAAGAGAATGTCAAGTGGGTCCACTAAGTCCTGTTTTAGATTGCTTAATAAGCAACCTGGATGTTATCTGGTCCCACTGAGGCTGTGTTTTTGGCCTTGAAAAACACAAATATGACCTGATCTCTAGAGATACTAGGCTGAGGACTGGTGCCAGGTATGCTTTCAGGCATGGCAGGTGGGGACAGGGGAGTGAAGTTCGCACCAAATCTGTCAGCTAGCAGGTTGGCAATTTTCTCTGGTATAGTATGACTGGTACCGTCTGTTACTAGTTCTGCACATAGCAGGGCATTCCCTTTAAGATTTCAGATGTAGTTAAATAATGCCTTATGATTATCCTTAGTCAGGGATGCTATTTTACCTTCATAGTTAGCTTTAGAGGACTTTACAAGATTTCTGATTTGCTTGTTCAAGCTGTGGAGGGAATTCTTCCTCTTCTGAGTCAGATTCCTGTTATTCTCAGACATCAGTTTTTTCCTTTTGTTATATAAACCTGTTTATATTTGAGGTCCACCAGGGTGGCTTGTTTCTTTGGGAGGAGCTGCAGCACAGCCAAGTCTAGCTTTTTATACAATCGCTTAGTAGGCTGTAGTTTGCTGTGAAAAAGTTTTTTATTTTTTTTACTCCTGTGGTGGTGACAGGTCCAATAGTTACTTCGAATGCGACTGATTTATGGCCTGACCTTACCAGGCAGAGAATCATCGCAGGGGGGAGGGCAGTGACCCCCCCATGTTGGTGAGTACTGAGCCCCTTGTGGGGTGCAGACTATCTGTTCCAGAGCATTTGTACTGACAAAGTTCAGAAACATAACTTTACTTGTTGTTGAGTGATTTGGGTGCATGTGTGATTTGATGGATCCTGGCACCTGTCAGGCAGCTGACCGTGACCTTATCCTTGTCCAGCCTGGAGAGGGGGACATCTGTGTGTCTCACTGTGGAGTTGCCTTTAACCAAGACACTAGGTTTTGAGGTGTTTTACCTTAGGGGCTTATTTTCTGAGACACCGGTGTATGTATTATTATGTGTAGTTGTTTCTGTCTGCATAGCAGTGTGTGCAGGTGGTTTACATTTGGGGGGTGTCTGATGTTTTGGTAGGCTTCTAATGAGTATCTCCAACTATGTGGGTTTATGTGTCATGACCTCATTTTGTGTGAGTAGTGAAGTATGTGTGCTGATAACCTGTTTGATGTCCAGCTTGTTGTTATGTGAGAGAATTGATTCCAATTTCATAGATTAATTACATCTCTCACATAGGGCATTTGTTTGTTTTGGAGTAAGCGGTTGTCAGTATACATAAGGAAATTACTACATTACCTCAGGATGCCCATGTCAATCAGGTTGGCTGGTGAAATGATGGGATCCATTATAGCAGGTTTTTACTGTATGTACTATTAGGAAAGGAGTGGGCTAGAATGACCAGTTTTTGTGATATGACTAACAAAGGTGCTTGTTCTATTAAAGGATATGGATAATAAGTGTGGTAGTGTTTCTCAGTGAGCCTGTAGTGCAGTAGGGAAGCTTGTGAGGATTCCACTGACAGATGTCTGGAGAAAAATTGAGTTTCAAGGTGTTTGCATCTCTACAGGGCACCCCTAACCCCTGTTGTATAGAGCCCTGCAATACACAAACACAAGGCTTAAATACAGACAAAGTTAAAACACTTTTAAGCTAATCTACCAATAGGAAAGCACACAATGAACAATACCTAACTCAAACAAGGCTGGATCCACATGCTTCTGCCACAAGGGTGCAGGGGAGCCCTTCTTAATTTAAGATGGCTGGTTTAGTGCTCAAGTGTATAAATAACAGGTTAGATTCAGCAGGACTGAATCTAGTGTATGCTATCTAGGTATCAGAACAGTGCAAATCAAGTGCAGAGAGGTGCAAAAAATACTTAGAGGCCTTTTGTGTATTTCCCAGCTCAAAAAGATCAGGTAAACTCCTACTGCCACCAGATGAACAATCCCAGTCCTCCCAATGCAAAAGCACAGTAAAGGAGTGTCCTGAATGAAATGCTATCACAAACAAACTTAAATTGTACAAAATGCTACCACAAACAAACTTAAAGATATAGCTACAGCAGTGTACTTTAAACAGCGTATAAAAGTGTGATTACTCAATGAATGTGCTTTGCTTTGAATACATGTGCTAACAGTCACTCAAATATACATAATTTATATAAGGTACTAAAGGCAAGATAAGCTAATTAACAAGCCCTCCAGCCAAAAAAACTAATTTCAGAAATCTCAATTGTTTCCCCAACCTCAACAGACCAGGCTACTCCCAGTGCACAAGATGAAAAAAACACTGACCTGTTTTGTGTAAAAACAATTGTTTGCCAGAGTGTAAAATACATTACTTTTTACAACAGCTAGCTAGATAATGAAGCCAGATCAAGTAGATCAGACAATGGGAGGCAAATAAATGGTTTTATTTGCAGATGATATAATTTTATACCTGACAAACCAGAAGAAGACATTACAGTGTTGTGGAACATTTTGAGTCAGTTTCAGATCTTTTTGGGATACAAAATTAATGAAGCTAAAACAAAGGAAATAGCAGTAAATTATGTAGCCACAAATGATTTGATTCAGGAACACTCATATTTATGGGGACATGATAAAATGAAGCATTTAGGAGTAAAGTAATGTCTTTAAGCTTTTTCCGGCTAGGGGTCGCCACAGCGGAACTCTGGTCCGCTAATGATTGGCAGTGGATTTTTACAGTGCCAAGTTGCCAGCCTGATGTCCAACCTTCAATGAAGACACACACATTCATGCACGCACCTACATGCATGTCTTTAACATCACTCAACCACGGGGAGGACATGCAGACTCCACACAGAAGGTACTCCAGCCAAGAATCAAATGGGAGAACCTCTTGCTGTGAGGTGACAAAGCTAACCGCTGCACCACTGTGGCCAAAATGAAGTATTTAGGATTAAGGGTTAAAAATGATTCTAGTGTGGGAGCTAAGGATATGTGGGAAGAGACTAAACAAAAGATAATAGAAAAACTGAGAAAATGGAAGCTTTGTTATATGGATATGGATAGTAAGATACAAGCAGTTAAAATGTTTTTAGTCCCTTTAGTCTTATACACAGGTCAGGCATATTTTTATTATCTAGAAGAGAAGTTGTGGGCAGTGATTAATAAAGAGCTGAAGGACTTTATCTGGGAGGGGAAGACACCAAGGATTAAATAGAATAAGTTGATTCTTCCAGCAGAACAGGGCGGATTGGGATTACCCAATTTGAAGGGGTATTATAGAACTACACAGTTAAGACCACTATACATAGCACAAGAAGAAAACTATAATTCAAAGTAGAAAGGCATGATGATGAAACATGGGGGGAAGTTCAAGAAACAAGAAGAGACTGGGATTTTGTATGCAGGTCTTTAAGGAGAATAACAGTACTCATACAGAATATTATATCTATAAAGTAGCAGAAAGTATTCTAAGCACTAAACCAACATGGGAATGGAGAAGGGAGATTCTGCTGCTAGGAATGACTGCAATTAGGGATACAGACAATAGGCAAGAGGGGACTAGAATTTATTGGAGAAAACTGGCAAAGGAACCAAGGTACTGGGAGCAAATAACTAGAGAGGGAAAGATGATAGAACGGGAAGATGCCAAGAACTTATTTGGACTGCAGGTTAGAGATTGCCTTATTTATCAGTGCTTGATATCAGAGTGTGGGAAAAGAGAAAGAAATAGTGTGATTCTAAATGAAAGACCTGCACTGGTAGAGTTTTTAATAGAATGTAGAACAGAAGCTGCCATTAAAAAAGGAATAATTAGTAGAGCATATAAAATATTGCATAATAACTATAAGAATCAATCAGAGGAGGTTAGAAAGGATTGGGAAGAGAGATTAGATAAGCAATTCACAAAGAAACAATGGGAGGATATATGTATGTCTCCCAAATATGCAACAAAATCTAGAAGATTTAGGATTTTTACCTGGAAATGTTTATATAGATGTTTTTATACCCCAAGTAGACTCCAGAGAATTTTGGGTCTATATCAATTCTTTGAATACTTAAAATTTCAAACATTACATGGTTGAGACCAAACGTTCGAAATTTCAAGTGTTCAAAGATTGACTTTCAGTGGCGCCGTACGGTGAAGTGCGGTCTCAGAGTCGGTATATTTAAGTAGGGGGTGTGGGGGGTGCAGGAGGGCTTGCCCCCCTGCTCACACTGTTATGGTATGTTTGTCTTTTTTTATTTTTTTTAATTTGATATTCGAACATCCAAATGTCGAACATTTGGTTTCGACCATGTAACATTCGACATTTTGGATGTTCCAATATTTAACATAGACCCGAGAATTTTTACTCAGGCAGACAGTAGATGTTGGAGATGTGAAGGGGAAGAAAGAGGTAATTGGGAACATATTTTCTGGGAGTGTGGTGAGTTGGCAGACTTTATGGATTCTCTGCGGGATACACTGTTGGAGATTTTGGGTTATGTATAATGTTTGCAACTGGGAGTGTATCAGTATGGTTTGTGATGTAAAATGCTTGCAAGTAGTATTGTGTCAGTGTGGTTTGTTTTCATTTGTATAAATGTATGATTGCCTGTGTAGGAAGTGATAGTTTAATAAAGATGTTTCTTGTTTAAAAATAGGCAGGACTTGAATAATTTATGTAATATTGCTTAGGTTATATGATATATAGCAATATGTGTGAAGTATAATGTTTATGTTAATATAGTTTGATTACTTTTATATGAATGTAAATTTGCCTATGCCGGATGTTTGAAAAAAAAAGAAAGGCAAATAAATAATTCAGAATATCAACAGCAGTGTAGAAAAGGAGGAGCTTACTAAGCTCAATTTACAGTAGGGGTGAGCAGCCGAAAATCTCCAGGTTTAAAGATCAACAAACAGGAGGGTGGGTGGGAAACATAGCATGGATCACCAGCAGTGGTTTAGTTTATGCAAGCTTCAAATATTTTCAGACAAAGACAGAGGCCCAGAATTTTCACTGAGCATTTAAGTATCAGTCAAGAGACAATTTAACCAATGAAAGAAAAACATGTGAAATGTGCAGCCTAGATAATTTGTGTCCACCTCTCTCATAGAACAAAAACACCAGGCCAAGCAGATTTCTTAAAACAGAAAACAAAATGGAGTAGGTATCAGAAAGCAGCTCTAAAAGGTCACAGACAAAAAGTATAGGTCTCCATCCAGTGTTCCTTTTACAATATTTCATCACTGTTCTAACTCTTTTATCCTTTGTTTCTCCCTTTTGGCTAAATGTCCCTGTCTGCCCATGTCCCTCCTGCTGACCTTGCAGTATCGGTTCTTCTCTGTCTCCCTTTTATTACTTGTCACTGTTCTTTGAATCTCTTCATCTCCACTGGCTTCCTTTTCCCTGTCCTCCCATTAATTGTTTCCCACTTTTTCCTTTCACCTCGCTTTGTGTCACCCCACTTGCTTGTATTCCTTGAAAGTGTCTGCCCATGTTCTCTTCTCCTCTGTTTTTCTCTTCCCTAACCTTACCCATCCCATCTTGTCTATAAGCCTTATGTTTCTTCCTTATCTAAAGTCACACTCAAACCTTTTATGCCTAATTAGCCAGACCAGTAAAAGCACCAGCACTCATATTCTGCTATGAATCTGCCCCATTCACCCGAAGACCCACACATCCTCTGCTGTACCAAAACTCACTGATCCAAACAGTTGCTCCACATCCTGAGCACCTTACAAACAAACCTCTCTTCTACCCTTTCAGTCCAGCCTGTCCTTCTGTATACGTGACCCATTCCTGGATCCCTAGCCTTTATTTTATTTTATAAATATACTGTATGTATGTGTGTGTACATACAAATACACACACACCCACAAATGCACACACACACACACATATATATATATATATATATATATATATATGTATATATATATATATATATATATATATATATATATATATATATATATATATATATATATATATATGTAACAGTTGGAATGGTCTGTCTTCCTTCATCATACTCTGAACTTGTTTCCACTTTGTTGAGCCAAGATACATCACCTGCTAGTAATGGGTGAGTTGAACTTCCACTGTCCTGCAGAAAACTTATGAAAGCCATTTGGTCCACTGATGTGAGTGTTTCTGGTGTGTTCTTAATGTGCTATGAGCAATCAGTTTGTACTGTGACAAAAATATATGTAATCATATATCTTATATATAAATGCTATTCATTCACCAGGTGCACAAGTTAATAAACAAACAAAGCAGTCCAAATAACACACCGGCACCAGCATAAGCAGTTCCTTTCTTTCAGGACTGGCCATTGCAGATGACGGTTTCATTCATTCATTGAGGGGTTATTGATGTATACCGAAACAAAATAGTCTTCCATCTGTTTTTCAATGTTAGAAGAAAAATCATGTGATCTTTCAAGTAACTTTCAAAATTTCAAAATTAGTGAGAGAAAAATAAAATATTTACAAGCAAAAAACTATTTTGAAGATGCTGCTGGCTTTAATAACTGAAACATCATGGACAACCAAGTAGTATATTAAGAAGAGATTATAGTTACATGGGTAATAAATCTGAGCCTACAGAAAAACTATTCAGAACAGCAGTCAACATATTTACTCTTGCAAGCAGCTTTTATAGGATAAAAACATATAGCATGTTTTACCAGCTGTAGACAATCATTTAAAAAAAAATAGGCAAGAAAAAAGAAAAGGGCCTCCCCCTGTGTACTGTGTATAGAGAATTTACTCCATCTGGTGGCTGTTTGTGAATATAGCTGACAAAAATTAAGTTCACCGAAAATAGCATTCTGTAAAGCTTCTTATTAAAAATGTATTTATTTACTTATTTGTTTACAATTTGCTGACCAGGTTAGTATCATGAAGCTAACGTCAGTAATGTAAATAAAATATTTTTATGAAATTCATTATAAGACAAATCCATTTTTTAAACTAAATAACACAACCTGAAACAAAATGTGTTATATGATAGAACATCACTTCAAAAAGCGGGTATTAATAAACAAGAATCATAGTAAACTTGCAGGAAATAATGCTCCCAGATTCACTATTCATCCCTTCTGCTTCAATCAAGGATACAATGTTACTGAGAACTGAAGCAGAGGCCTGAACTTTGTTAGTCCCTCTGAATGCAAACTTTGCATTAGAGTGTATAGAGGTGAATCAGTATAGTTAGCTTCAATATTATAATTAATATCAATGATAGGCAACAATATCCATCATTTTCTGGGGCTACACATTTGTCCCACAAAAAATGCCCTACATCTTCTCACTGCCATATAAATTATCCAACCCAAGTTGCATGAAATGAAGGCCCTAATGTCATAGGTCGTGGGTGAGACTGTAGAAGCAAAGTGTTTAGACCTGCACATAAACCTATAGTTTGAACAACTACTACAGAGGAAACACACCCTGGGGGACAACTGGATAGACAAAGTTGTATAGTTTCACTGATATATTTTTTTAACTTCAAAGAAATTGGGACATATCTTTGCCCTTTTTATATATAACCATGCAGCAGAGATCTGGCTACTAAAAAAGGAAACCTACCGTTATTTAGTAAATGCCTCAATTTGTATAAAACTCTTCTAATTTTGAAGCTGTTGGTACAAATTGTAGTAATAAATTTTATAAGTGAATGTCTATTTTGAGTCTGGGTACAAGAATTATAAGAAAGTGGAAAAGCCGAAAGAAGAAGAAGTTCAACTTCTATGTAAAGATAATGGGCAAAGGCTGAATTAATATGGTGCTTTTTATAGTCTTTTGTTTCATACATAGCCCAAACCATTGTTTTATATATTTTATACAGAAAAAAATCAGAATGCTGAGTACAAATCTTTTTCAACTTCCAAAACTGCAATACTGTAATATTTTTGATAATGGCATGTAGGTGGCAAATATGACTTTTCTGTAAAGGGAAGTCATCTAAATGTTTGATTACAGTAACATCAAGCTAATGCAATAAAAAAAAAAAAAAAAAAAAAACAGTTAAAAGGTTATGGCCATGGAGCAAATACAAGGGTCCCTCCTTTCACAAATTGCCCCAACACTGCAGCAGTACAATCCCACAGATACACATATGTACATACCTTTCATTAACAAATCATTTTGTTGAAAAAAGAAAAAGCCAGTTCAGCTGATCAAATATTACTAGCTTTTCCTGAATGAGATCAAGGAACATTAGGGATTAGAAAATGTGCCTTTTCCCCACTGTGGTGTCATCTTTGAGATGGTATATTATTAACAGGGGGTGAGAGGTACAGGCAGCTTGCCCCTTGAAAAAATATATGTATTTGTTTTATTTGATGTTTTGATTTTTGAACATTTAAATTTGACGATGAGAGGTTAGATTTGATGACATTTTGAGGAAATGTCATAAATCCACACACCGTCTGTCTGTCTGTCTCTCTCTCTCTCTGTCTTTCTCTCTCTCTATTTTTTAAACAGCTAGGTCTTTTCTACTCTTTCTGTAGGAAAATATTAAATTCCAGGTAAGACATTTTAAAATTAAGCTGGAAAAAGGAGCTTAATGCTGTAGATACTGTAGCATGTACCTAGAGGAAAAAGAGAAATAACAGCTTAATGAAGTTTTATCAAGTATATGGGGTGTACCTTCCTGGTATGTTCTTTTATTACCCACTAGTATGAGCGGATGAGCTAAGACTGGGGGGGCATCTAAAGGCATATTTACATAAAGGACAGTCAACGTAATTGCTTTTGGGTTTAACAGCACAAAAGGAACAGAGAGGCAGAGAGGGTTGGGTAGGAAAAAATAATCACAAAGCTGTCTTACCCTGTAGTTGTTGAAGATTAAAGCTTGCCTTGCTCTGCTTGCTTTAAAATACTAGTGTTCAGTTTCTCCCACAATTAAGATGCAGCTAGTGCCTTTAGAGTAAAGAAATACAACACCAGTATTCGCTAACTGTCATAACAATTCTTTAAACTCCAAGAAAAATGTATAATGTAAAACAAAAACATTTAAATAAAAATATACTG
Source organism: Protopterus annectens (assembly GCF_019279795.1). Taxonomy (NCBI): domain Eukaryota; kingdom Metazoa; phylum Chordata; order Ceratodontiformes; family Protopteridae; genus Protopterus; species Protopterus annectens. The sequence goes on along the minus strand of NC_056744.1, from coordinate 69,148,542 downwards.
CAAAGAAACATGAGTGAAAGATTAGAATACAGTGTTAAGTATGCAACTTTAAGAAATCAAAAATAGTCACAAACACTTTATCTGTCAGCTTCTACAACTATACCCTAGCAGACATCTATATGTATACTCTCACTATTACTGCTAATGGACTAGTGCTCCTGTATCCATCAGGGTCCTAATACAGTAAGAAACCCTCAACAAATGCCCCTCAAGAGAAAGAAAGCTGTATTACCTCACTCAGGTCAAACTTCACACTCCAGCCTTCTGCTGCCCAGCATGTTACTTCAGACTGGACTGTTAGCATTACAAATAGGAACTCTAACTCCCCTGTGGTGGGATACTTTCATTGCCCCTAAACAGTGACTTGATGTTTTCATTTATAAAATAGAGTAGATAATTTTATTGAGGAATTGCAAAGAAGACTTTGTTAAGGTCAGAGACTTGGGAGTGTTAGGAAGAAAGTATTTAAATGGAAAGAAAAGCATTTCAATGGATTAGACAAGCTTCCAGAGGAGCAAATAAATTGGCCTACCTACTATCCATTCATTTGAACAGGTGCCTTATTGAATCTTACTGAATCTTTTATATCAAAACAATGGAAACATACCATGATTCAGCCCTTATGTAAAGGTGGTACTGACTGCAGTCTCTCAAATTCCAGGCCAGCAGTATTATTCCCTCTCCTCCAGCAAAGATTTTAGAAAATATTTTGCATAAACAATTTCTGAGTTATGTAATTCTCGATAATATTTCTACCCAGATCAATACAGCTTTCAAACAATATATAAAGAAGAGTCGTCTCTGGTCTCGCAAAGGGAGCACATCAAGAATATATTGAATGAGGAGGATGTAACTGGTGTCATGTTTCTTGATTTATAAAAGGCTTTTGATACCATTAACCATCATTTTCTTATTTAGTAAATGCTCATTATAAGAATATCTGATAATTTTACAGATAGTTAAAGCAACCATTCTGATAGACTTACAACTGTTAGATAGAGCATGATATGCCAGATTCAGATTTATTGTTTATTTTCTGAGCATTTTACATCTGAATAGACCATTGTAAAAACAGTAATACAAAGTAATATTAGTGTAATTGAAAATAATATGGTGTTATCAAAAGGCATTGCTTGATTCACACACACACACACACACACACACACACACACACACACACACACACACACACACACACACACACACCATAAAAATGGTAAAAATAACAATAGTTCAAATGTGGCTTTCTGTGGGTATCAGCCAAATAAGGGAAGATATTCTAAGTCCAAAATGCTACTCATAACAAAAACAAGGACAAACAAAAATAACTTATAGTGGACAGGCAGTTTGCCAAACTGTCAGGTCAAACTAATACATCCATTCCAACATTTCAGTTCAAGTCCAAGTTGTAAATCTTCAGAATGCGTAACTATCTGAACAAGGTATGAAATTTACAAAACCTGAAATCAGAATAGGTCAGCATGACCATGAAATAATAAGGTGACATCAATGTAACAAAGACACTGAACCATTTTAAATTATTTATACTCATCAAATGAACCACAAACAATAAACCCATGAAGCTTCCTAAACACATAATTGAACTGCATTTCCTGTTACATCATGCATAGCTCAGTCATGGCTGAAACAACACCTTGCATCTTACAGGAAAACAAGAATAAAACAAGCTAAGACTATTGAATTGTTTAGCCCAACAGGAGACTCCAAATGGCAACTATACTTTTTCACCATTGGCAGCAACAATCGTAAATTGTGTTCATCCACAGCATCTTAAGAATGATAAATGATGAAATACAGCATTTAGCAGTTAGTCACAATCAAGCTGAAATAAGCACTGCTGAAATAACTAGCTGATGAATTGGGTCTATATTAGAATGACGAAACTTCACGTGAATCCCGAAAGGCTGACACATAAACAGAGAACCAGATGAACACAGAACGTCCGTAAACGTGAAATTCAAAATACCGAATTGCCATAGTTGTCCACACCATGTTTAGTGAAGTAAAATGTCAGTAGGTGATTCTCTTATCTGGTATAGCTCCCTAACATAAATGTGCAATAGTTACTGACCTTAGGGTTAGGGTGCGGGTTAAGGTAAGTGCATATATAGTAATACATTTATATTTATTTTGTTTGGGTAGGCAGTATGTAGTGGGCAGTGAAGTTGGCCAATTATGGCAATTCGATATTTTGAATTTTGCGCTTAAGGTTGTTCATTGTTCTTGTGGTTCACTGTGTATGTGTTGGCCTTTCGGGATTCACATAAGCGAGGTTTCTGCATTCTAATATAGACCCGATGAATTGTGTTTGTCCATTGTCAACCACATTCTGTCATCATGGAGAAGTATTTTCAATCTGTTTCACCCCATTCACTGCTTTATTACATACTTCTGGGACCTTTCCTTGTTTTTTTTCATTTATCAATGCATTTCTGCACATCCATAGATGAATTTAATACATAGGTAGATAGCATTATTATTCTACCTCCTTCAAGTAGTTTCCTAAATAAGAACAATCAAAATTATGAGTTGCCAATTACCTTTTATACCTTGGCCATTACTCTGACATTTATTGAAATTATTTTTTGAAAATGTAGCTTGTCTAGCAAGAGTGTAAAAACATCTATGCAGACATTTCCATGTAAAAATGTGCCAAAACTGGGCTGATGAAGTACCTTTAACTGACTGGAGAATAAGTGATTTATTATTTTCTGCAATATCATAAATATCATTCTGTAAAATAAAGTTTCAGAATTTTTCATTATGAACATTTTTGAAATGTATAAAAAGTCATAAATAACTGGGGAAGGGCTATGTGTTTTATATACTGTATAATAATACAAAAATATTCAATTAATTTAGAAATGTTAGTATTATGATATAAATAACATGCCTTTGTGGACGTTTCTCTGAGCAAAATCTTCTAAAATATCCTTACTTGATTTTAAAGAATTATCACTGAAACAATTAAACCATCAATGTTTCCCTTTTCCGTTGATTATTTGAAAATGAACACCCTCTAATAAATCTTTAGTGGAGAAAAAAACAATTAACAAAACAAAAAGTTTCAAATATGTCTGACTTAGAATAACATTTTCAATTTATTTAATGTTGAATTCATTTATTTGGATTGTGATAAAGCAGAACTGTTATACTAAAACATTTAGAAATGTTAGTATTCTGATATAAATAACATGCCTTTGTGGACGTTTCTCTGAGCAAAATCTTCTAAAATATCCTTACTTGATTTTAAAGAATTATCACTGAAACAATTAAACCATCAATGTTTCCCTTTTCCGTTGATTATTTGAAAATGAACACCCTCTAATAAATATTTAGTGGAGAAAAAAACAATTAACAAAACAAAAGTTTCAAATATGTCTGACTTAGAATAACATTTTCAATTTATTTAATGTTGAATTCATTTATTTGGATTGTGATAAAGCAGAACTGTTATACTAAAAGTACTTACAGAAGATTAATCATAAATAATTGTTTGATAAACCGTTGTAAGTACTTGAAATTTTAATTTTTATCATAAAGTAATTGAGAACATAGTCTTTTCCAGGTAGCAGAATAATTCCGATTAATCCAGTTAACTAGTAATGTTCTTATAGTTGTTTTAACACAAGTTTCAATATATGGTATTTTAATACCCCTTCTTCTTCCCTGGTCTATTATGATGATCATAATCTGTCCTTGATTAATTGGGGTACCATAAACGTTTCGGTAAGATTTTATTAAAAAGATTGTAAAGAAGAGTTATCTAGGTATAAGCAGGCTGTTTGTATGATATATAAAGCTTCTGGTAAAAATGACCATTTTAATTAACTAAAGTCTATCTTCAAATGAGAGATATAATTTTTCCAGAAATCTGTAAGTTTATAAATGATATTCCATTCCTTATCTTATATTTAAACCACACTACAGTTTTTTTTTCATGCATGTAAGCTTTAAAACTATCCCAGATTACTATCTTGTTAATATTATCAGAAGTATTGGTTTTCATGAAAAAAAATCTATTTCTTTATTGAACCATTCTTTAAAATTTTTCAAATTAATCATATAAGAAGGAATTATATTATTGGAAGAGGTTTGAAGTTAATTGCTAAGTCTAAAATTAAAGATGTATAGTCTGAAAAGGGACACAAGGTGATTTTAAAATAATTTGGATTTTTAATCATGTGATATTAATAATTTTTCAATTCTAGTCTGAGAGCCAAAAACTGAAGAAATATGTGAGAATCTTGAGTGAGAAAGTATCTTTTGAATTTAACATTTCAGTCCAGTTTTAGAGCCTTAGCAGTAGATATGAGTTTAGTATGTTTTAAAGAGTTTGATTCTTTTTCATTTAAATGCAATTGAAATCACCATCTAGTAAAAATGTAGCGTTTATATTATTTAAGATTTTATTATATATACTAAGTACTGGATAATGCCCAGATTATTTCTTTATACAGAACTGTAATCAGTAAGAAGGCCATATTATATAGCCTTATATTATTTAATATTTTATTGTATATAATAAGTACTGGATAGTGTCCAGATTCTTGTATTATACAGAACTGTAATCACTAAAAAGGCCATCTTTACTTTAAAATTTGTATAAAAGATTTGGCATTATTATACTTTTACTCCAGAGAGTCATTGCTCCCCTTCCTTTACTAGTAAAACAGAATGAGCAAGAATTTCATATTTGGTGTGATTCCATACATTTTCATCACTATGTGTGAAACAGGTTTCCTAAAGAAATAAAACATTTGGTTTAACAGACTCACAAAATTTAAGAAATGAACCTCTCTTCATTTTATTGCTAAATCCACTGATGCTTAAAGAAAGAAAGTAATATAAGATCCATTAATAAATAATTTTAAAAGAAAGTGAATTAAAGCTAGGTTTTTATTTATTTATTTATTTTACATTTGTTGACCGGGAGAGTCCAACTGGATTACAAGTCTATTTTCAGTGGCGGTCCAGGGAGAAAAGCTCCAAGAGAAATTTTTTTTTACAAAACATAGCTTTAAGAACAGACTTTTGACATACAATTTCCATAGAAGAGACTTTGACATACATATTAACTAACAGATATATAATATAATATTAAATTTTAGAAGATATTCCTAAGTTTAGGATTCCTGTGATAGATTTGCTATCAGAGTAGAAGCAGAGAGATGTAGAATAAGGCTCAAGAGAGCAGATGATGCTCGCTATAGTTACGAAGGATAACAAATTGATTCACTATATCTATTCGCCTGGTTTTAGTTGAGAAGGATAACAAATTTATTTACAACATGTCTTCTCCTGGTTTTAGTTGCTTATGGAAAGCTCAACATTGCTGGGGTAGTTTTCCCTAACTCCTAGAGAGATGGGATGACCAGTAGATTAACATTCCTAAGTGCGTACAGTACTATGATTGGTTGGCTTAGCAAAGTTACTTAAGTTAGGTGAAGTGTTCTAATGAGACATTAGCCAGTGGGGGATACATGAGCACAGTCAATTATTCAAAAAATGAGTTTTAAGTTTCTTGAACTGTGATGGAGATTTGTTGTCAGTTAAGTGGGCAGGAGGGGAGTTCCAGGTTTTTAATATACAGTGGCTGAAGACAGACTTACCAGCTTCATTGTTATATTTGGTTACTTTGAGGAAGTTTTGTGTGCTAGACTTCAAGGGCCTGGGGGTTGTATAGGGTTGCAAAAGATTTTGCAAGGCTAGGGTGTTTTCAGAGCTATTTATTAGTTTGTGGGCTAGTGATAGTTGATTGAGTTGAAGGAGTAGTGGTAGTTCTAGCCAATTGAGTTTTTTAGGCATTCACAGTAATGTGTTCTGATGGGAGAGGTTGTAGCTAATTCGGCTATCTTATTATAACAATGATCAAGTTTGTTTAGGTCGGATTTGCGGAGATTTGTAAGCACGGGGGAGGCATAAAGTAGGGTGGATAGTAGGTGAGGCCCTGCTATTGTAGTTTTGGAGTGGTCAGTGAGGAATTTTTTATTGCGATACAGTAGGCCAAGTTTTGTACGTACTTTTTTATGGTTATAAAAATATGTAGGTAAAATCTAAGATGATTATCTATTTCAACCCCTAATAGTTTGGTATGATTTGTGGGGGTGATTGTGGTCTTGTTAAAGGAGGAGATGAAGAAAGAATCAGTGGGAGGTGTGGCTCTGTGGGAGTTAAAGAGTATTAGCTTTGTTTTATTTGGGTTCAGAATGAGCCTTTGGTTTGTAATCCAAGTTTCTGCTAGGGAAAAGCATTCTTGTGTTAGGGAGTGAAGGATGTCAATTGATCTGGCTGCATATATTATGGTGGTATGATATGTATATTGCACTACTGAGGCTTTAGGAATACTGTTTGTGAGCTGATTGGTGAAGAGGGTAAAAAGAAGTGGTCCCAGGATGGAGCCTTGGGGTACTCCTAGGGAGACTGGTAGGGAGGGGGAGAGTTGGTTTTGCCACATAACAGCTTGTTTCCTTCCCTCTAGGTAGTTTTTGAACCAGGAGATGGCAGGGGTGGTAAGGTTTAGAGCTGCTAGTGAAAGAAGGAGTTTATTGTGGTTAACCATATCAAATGCTTTGGACAGGTCAAGGAAGGTGGCAGATACAAGGAGTCCGTTGTTTCTGTGAGTATTGACAATGCTGGTGAATTCTGTGCAGTGGTGGTGCTATGGAAGTGTCTAAAGCCATGTTTCTGTGTTGCTATTAGATTATTTTCTAGGAGATATTTCATTAGTTGCTTATGTATTGCCCTCTCTAAAATTTTAGATAAAGGGGGTAGTATGGCTATAGGGCGGTAGTTATTGAGTTCCAAGGAGGTTTCCCCTTTATGTAGAGGGATGATATGTGATATTTTCCATAGCATGTTTACTATACACTTGGAGATGGATCTGTTAATTAGGATGAAGACAGGATATGATATGGCTTCTGCAGCCAGGTGGAGGTATTCAGCTGGTAATTTATCTGCAGCTGGAGACGTTAGTTTGAGCTTGCAGAATAGCTTTTCAATGGATTTGGTTGGTTCTGGGTGGAAGCTGAACTTGGGGCAATTGTTAGTTGGGGTGGGGGGTGGATTTGCAGGGGTGGGGATGTTGTCATAGGGCTGGTTGTTTGCAAGGTTGATTAAGATATGTCTTAAAATGATGCTAGAATTTAAATATCCATTTGTGATCATATAATACATTAAACAGGTAGAGTATTTATTTTGAAAATGATGTTGCATATCTCTGGCATATAAAAAATAGTAATATAATGTTTATAGAATTGTTATCAATTTATCTTTACCTTAGTAACATTTGCACAAATATAAGTACATTTACTAGTTCATATATACAATAGTCTAACTTTCATTACTGAGTAGAATATTAATATCTGTCTCAAATTACAGTCTTTCATAGTATGATTTTTTCATCTAATTTTGACAATAAACAATTTCTAAATTTTGTTAAAAAACTGGGAATATAGTGACAGCTCTATACTCAGTCTTATTAATTTATTATTTCATAATTCTGACTATTGACACCATTTCATTTAATGAAAATGTGCTGTATTTCTTCATATTTTAGAGAATTCCATATCAGTGGTCTAAACAGTGGCCTACTACCTCCTGAAAATTAAGTGCTCATGCACTGTTTGCTCAATGCATATACGCCTGATCAGTGCAGAAGGGCAAAGGTCCAATCCCCAAAACAAGTGAATATTTCTCTCTTCTCAAAAAACATGAAGTGGAGTATTGCCTGAAGTCCCCAAAGTCATCAAATTACATTAGGTAGGGGAAAACCAATCACCAATAAAGCACCTCCTATAAACAAGTTACAATTTGGGGAAAATACATGATTGATGTTACTGAAACATCAAAATGTCCAAGTAAAAACAAATAAGAAAACAAAATTATATGCAAAGAATAAGAACAGGAATAACAAACAACATTACATCATATCAGGATGTTAGTGGGACATAGTGGAAGCATTCAAGGACTCTAAAACATTTCTTGGATACAGTTTGGCTTTGTCAAAGGCTGGCACTGCCTCTTAAACTTAGTTGGATTTTTTTGTAGCCTCCCAAGGCATCCATTGATGAAGGCAGTCCATACAGCCTACCTAACCCTGGCCAAAGGCCTTGACACAATACCAGTCCATACCCCAAACTCAAACGAAAAAATATCAATTCTTGACACATCACAAGATGGGTGTTTCATCTTTAGGCACTGGAAGAAGTGACAGAAACCCACAGGTCAGCCATGTGCTGTTCCATGTCAGACTCAAAAGTGACCACAGACTGTGAACATCACCCAGTCCTGGGTCCACTTTCCACTCATCTTTTACTTTTCTGATCAAAACACACACAACAGGTGGTTATGGCTGACAAAGTTTGCAGATGACTGTAGCAATCTATGCCATAGTGAAAAACACACATCACAACACAGAGAAGCAGAGAGAACCCCTCACAGAGCTCATAGAGAAAGCCCCATGTGCCAAGAAAAGCAGCAAAAAAATGCATAGTCATACCCTTGGGGGAAAAAAAGGTTACACCTAGCTACACCATAATATTGGCAATCCAAGGAAGCACAGAAAAAGTCATCAGGGGGATGGGGGGGATGTTGCTAAACAGTTCAGGTTTGACGTTGATAGTAACCTTAGGAAAAAAGTTAGGAGAAAATATAGATCATGACCCACCTGATCATGAAGGATCACATCATCAAGGTTAGGACCCCTGTACTCATCACTCATTAGACATCACTCATTATCAAATGCCCGTTCACAATGTCAGAACAGCTCGAACCAAACTGCTGAAGCCAACCAAATAAAGGGAAAAAAACCAAAAAATCAAATGTCGATAAAATATTATGCTGTGAAGAACTCCAGCTCTACTCACTCAGCTTCATCATACCGCTTGCTCTGAGGTGACCTGTGACTGACATATAAGGCCATGTCATTTGATGAATATGCTTCAATCTAGATCAAAATCTAAGATCCCTCAGAACCACAAAAAGGACCTTGAGAACCTATAAATAGGAACGGTTATAAATGGGAGGATGCTGGAGATTCATCACCCATTATGAGACTCCCTATGAACAAAATCCCGGTACATGAGAGGCAGAGCACCTCTCTGGCCTTGTTCAAGAGAATCTTGACCAATGGATGGGGAGATGGGAGATATTAGATATACCCAGGGATACTTCAGGTAGCACACAGAACAGCAAAATAATTTTTTTTTTTATTCAAACTAAAAAAGTGGCGAAAAGCCACATAACTATAAGATAGGCTTATAAATGCCCTTGGGCAGATAGCCTAGTATGAACCTATGAACCTATGAACATAATGATGGAGAAATACCTCAGAATGGCAGAAAAAATTGTACAATGTAGCACAATCTCACATGAACATAAGCACAGCAAATATAGCAAACGGACTCTCAAATATTTAAAAACAGTGTACACACCACCAAACATGATAACCCCATACCTCTCTAGTGCACTTTATTATGATGCGATGTTCCTCATTTGGGAAACATTTTCTTAAATACGTTCATGTATCTCAAAGTTCCACAGTGAAAGGATCTTTCACACAGTCAGTGTTAGGATATTTCAACTGATATTCATGGTAAATAGAGCTGAATCACATTAATTCATGACAAGAACTACTTTATAAGTAAAAGATAGCAAATCTTAACCATTCTATGAGCTTCCTTATTGAAGATTTTAGTAAGCTGTTAGTAAGTGTTCCATGTTTTGCCCATTTGTCCAACATAAAGGCAAGTAGTGTTACAGATTTTGGAGATGTACTGTCGAGAGCTATGCATAACCATAATAATGGGATAAACAAAAAATAATGGTTGTACAAATGGCCAAACAGAAAGACATACAGCTGCTATAAACATATAAATAACATAATAAAAGGAGTTAAGGTAGCATACCTAATATGAAGGTTTGTCAACTCTGCCACGATATAGAATATAGCCTGACATATGTCATTGACTGTGATCCAGAATAATTTGCTATAAAGGTAAAAGTGTTATGATGACCATAACAGTAATATGAGACAAATAGGTGAACATTGTGTAACATTTTGCACATTTGTAAAGTAATACACAGACTGCATCAGCCAAACAACAAACCAGGATAGTGGCACATGAGAATGATAGCAGAAGTGACAGCCAATGAAAAATGAATCACTGCACCCAATAACAGGTACAAAGTCAGCCACATCAATACACCATAATAATGAGAAATGAATAAAACATACAGATACCATAGAATGTAAAAAAACCAAGGAATTATCAATGACATTGTGATGGAAGGAGATAAGGAAAGCCATGATGGATGTAACATACAATGTACCTGAATCAGGGCACAAAACATATCAGCCATACAAGGCAAAGAGAATTCACATATCAGAGGCTTATAAGGGCAATTACTTCAGAATACACCATCTGTCATATATGGAAAAGAATGCCCACTGAAGACCTGCATCCATATTACACAGTACAAGGCATACCACATGACACATAGATGGCAACATACCTCATATGTCAAAACTGTAATGCAAAGGAAAACATCCTCAGTGATCAGACTGTATGATACAATTGGCAAGTATTCCACAGGTGGTACAGTAGTAGATCAGGCACTTACCTCCTCAATATAGTAAAGAAGTGGGGAAATACAATCACAACAAACCTACAGTATTAGACACAGATACGTTTAATCCATAGTAGATAGCACTGTCCATGTGCTGATGACAAAAAATAATGAATGGAAATAAATCCACATAAGCACCTGCCATATCGCATCCATAGTGGGCATAATGCCAGATTTTCCACCAAAATAACATAAGTTTACGTGTTCGTATCAGAAGGCAAGCCAAAGAGTCAAGAATAATTATATTGTAGACACACAGCTTCCATGCTGAAACAAGATTCAGATCATTGTATACATACAAACAGTGTTTAGTGTGGAACTTTGTGCACAAAGAACAACAGTGTCAAAATGCTCTGGCTTACCATGACCATATTTGTCACTGAACCACTCATAGACTGGGATTGCCTCATGTTAGCAGTGCTCATGTAGACTGTCATAAACATCACCTATCTCAGCTGGTGTGAGGTTTTCCAATGCCAGAAGTAGTTTCACCTCTGTAGCGGATGAGGGTGCTGTCACATGTTGAATGTCTAGCTCTAACTCCTGGACATGATGCCATAATAACTGACCCAGGTGAAATAGGCATCCATGTGCACTGGGATCAGGGTATGCATGATGCATGGTGTTGTATGAAGCCTACTCAAAGTAAGCTCGACTTTTGGTGCTCATGAGACAATAAACCAACAGAACCATCCTGACATCATCACCCTCACGTATACTGCCATGGATGGTATACAACTGTCTATACACTGTTGTATGAGTTGGAAATGTTCCATCCATAAGCTGCATCACACTTGAAGACAGATATTCCATATGTGTTATGGTGATCACCATGCAAAGATAATGTTCCCTGCCATCATATGATGCATGCCTCAGTATGGCACTGCCAGCCCTGAGATTCATTACATCCTCAGTTATCTCTGTTATGACATAGAATGCCCTCTTCTCTCTGCTGTCTCCTTTGTAGCATGTTCCCTGAATTAAGTGATGTAATGCCATCTTACAGGTATTACAGCGGGGATTATGTAAATGTCTTAATACCAGTATGATTCTATAATACATAAATAGATACTTTTATAACACTAAACATGGAATTTAGAAAATTTGTAGTTTGAAAGATCCATTCAAACTACTACTCATACAGATTAAATGCTCTGAGTTAGCTAAACAAAATAATTGAGACGAAAGAACACTGGACTGAAATAAGCTTAACAGGAAAAAAAGAGGAGAGTTCAAGTTAAATATGTGCATAAAAAATGTTATATCTCTCTATATCCATATATCTATATCTAGCTATATATGTATCTACATATATATAAAATCGATATATCTATATATATATAAAATGTGTGTGTGTGTATATATACGTATAAATATATATATATATCTATATCTATCTACATATATATATATATATATATATATATATATATATATATATATATATATATATGGTTTACCTCCATATGGTTGAAGCACACATTTCTGATGGCAGATGTGCGAATAGACGATTTCAAAAGTTCAGAATGACAACACCGATTTGCCGAATTCACAATTGAGTGAATGCCAGTGTGCATTTGTTCATGTGAATTCAGCATTGTAAGTGCCGATCGCACTATAGTGGGGATCGGAACATGTACCCCTTTCCTCACTGTAATGCGATCTCAGATTTAGTATATTAAAGTAGCAGGGGGTACGGGGGATGCAGGGGGGATTGCCCCACTGCATGACGATGTTTGGAGACATCCAGAAATGTTGGGTGTTTTGAAACCATTCAACATTGCTGGAATGTCGAATTTGTTGTGCAGCACATTTGCTGTTTTCAGCCTTCAAAAGTGCAGTTTCTGACCATGTGAATCGGATATTTGTCGAGTCGCATATTTTACTTGTGACCTTGTAAAGGTAACCCATATATATATATATATATATATATATATATATATATATATATATATATACACACACACACACACACACACACACACACACACACACACACACACACACACACACACACACACACACACATAAATATGATGGGTGCTGTGTATATGTACACCTGCTAAGTTAAAGAACTCTGAATGCAGTCTGTTGTCCTCCTTTGAGTCTACTTTGGGATAAAGTACTACTGAATTTTCTGTTACTCACATAAGCTATTATTAGGCCAACACTTAGTTCCTCTGGCATCCTGTAACACAGGCACTGCTTGGCAATATACAGTTGGAATTTACCATTCTGGACATTACAGTTATTGTGGCTCTCACAAAATATCTGTCACAAATCAGTTGCATCTTTAAGAGCTTTTGCAAAATGGGTCTTGATGTATTTTATTCATTGTCTGCTTAAAAAATAAGGTAGCAGGACAGGAACAAAAAAATTAAGCTTTCTTCTTTTAAGTTGTTGGAAATTAACTCAGTGGTGCTCTAAAAAGTGAAATGTGTCTGCGTTGCATATTTATATTTAACCGCATGCACCATGTACCATAGATTGAGTAAAAGAGAAAAAAATATGTGCATTTGATTTTGATAACTGTTATTTCCAGAAACAACAACCCGTTTACACAGCACACAAATGGTGAAAAGTTCCCAAACTAATTCCAGTAACTATGGCAACTAACATTTCTGACACTCAAGGGCTTGAGGGGAGGGACTTTTCTTAAACATAAAAGGGACTGCATGGCAATCTAAAAATGAAGTACCTTGTGAAACAACAAATTGATATTATAATATGATGAATACAAGAGTATCAACACAGCCCACCTGCTATTTACAATAGGCATCCCAATGCCTTGATCTTCCTCAGCTTTTAATTCCTTGTTTTGTGGCACAATTCCCGAAGACTGGAGCTTGAAGTATCAGTACTGTGTATGGGCTAAAGTGTTGGCAATAACCCTAACTGAAGAAAACACTTTATTTATGGTCACCTGTTCTTTTATACAAGAGGCACAACCATTTTATCTCTTAGGAGTTAAAGGCTGGTGACACAGAATCACAGTTACTAACACATACTTTTTAGTATTTTGTCAGTAGACTACATTCTGCTATTTATGTTCCTAATAGGGGTACATTCCATGCACAGTGTGTATCTTATTTCTTTCCATGCCACTGCTCTGAGTCTTACTTCTGCTGCTGTATAAGCAGTACTTTATGAAACTACACAGCACCATATTGCTCATTTAAATCCCTTGCATAGGTATGTCTTTGCTGGTCTCTCTGAAAAAAGGAAACACTTCAGATATAATACATATTGGAAAAAAACAGGCATTTGATTTATTTTCATGCAGTGCAGTATTTACTGCCATTTGTGGGGAGCCACTCATTGTTCTCTCTTGTGGTTTCACATAGATAAAGAGGTCAAAGACATGCCATGAAGACCGATTCAACAGGTTCAATTCTCAAGACATTTAAAATATTCTCTGAAGTCCCAGGAAAACTGGATGCATGTCATGTTAAGGGGCGATTAATGAAAAAACCTGTGTAATTCAGAAATTCCTGGAGCAGTGCCAAGATGTCATGGTTTTGAACGACCTTTTGTTGGTCTAACTTTGCTGTGTTTGCATGGCACAAATGACAGTAGTGGTCAAAAAAAGGTGAAATGTTTCAGAAACATTCAGTTTTAAATCTGGTTGCAAAATATGCATTTTTTTAGAGTTAAGACTAGACAACAGGCTTCTGCAAACCATGTGCCCATTCTGAGAGCCCAGTAGTCTGGCAGTGGTCATCTAATAAAAGTTACACTACAGTGATGGATTTGATTTGAGTATGATTTCCTCACTCTAAACTAGTAACCCTTTTTTTCTGTGTAACTCACTTAGTACTCTCTTTTGTTCCCCTCCAAAGGTTCTTGTTCCCGCAGGGATTACCAAATTAATGAACAAATAAGAGTAAAAAAGAAATAAATATCTCTTGTATGTCCACTGCCAGCCTCCCAAACAATGACTCAGCTGTAAAATAAATGTTCCTAAATACACAGTTTTGCTAGTCACTATTTAGAATATAATAATTTCAATTTAATGGGTCTCTTTGTGACCAGACCCACTGCAAAAGGTTTTCTATAAAACTTCTACAGTGATTGATCCATGAATGATATAGTGCTGGGTTAAGTTAAAAAAAACAGAAGTGCAAGAGGGACAGCCAGACCCAAATGTAATATAGAACCATAAGGACACACTGCCCACAAACACTCTTAATGGGCACATGCTGATCTAACTACTGAAATAACATATGTTGTGTACAGGAGCAATTGAACAGTGAGGTCTGTTGTGAAACATCTGTACGTATCTAGTAGAGTTTTGCTTTTTTGCTATACTGAATCATTAAAAATCTGTGTATCATTAAGAATTTCTGAGGAAATGTAATGGCTCTTTTTTAATTTGTTGAAGCTATTTACATACCTACTATGAAGCCCTGAAAATGGGAAGTTTGTAAATATTTTTGCATATTAATTTAATTGTTTTTTGTTTTCTTCCTGAATTTGTCCTGTTTACCTCTGCTTGAAAACATCTGCTTTCTTGTTGGGCATTTCTGCTTCATGAAGCTGCATACAGGGTTCATATGTGCCTACGTGTGCTTGCGTGTCTGTGGGGGCTACTGAACATGTTTATTTTCACAGCATAATCACATGTCTATTTTTGCTTTGTTTGCTGTATAGGGTGTGTGACATTGCATCAAAACAAAACAAAACAAAAAAAAATACATGCACACAGATACATGTGATGGATGTAATCAAATCAGGAAATCATGTTTACTGATTACTATTATTTTTATAATTTATTATATTTTTAATCGTCAGTTTAACTCGCGGATTAAAGTTGTGAGCTGTTACTGAGCATCATCCTGTTGTTTTCTATTTGATCCTCTCAGTTTCTACTTGTAGACTGAGTGACTGGAAGTAGTTTACTTGGCGATCCTGTACCTGCGTACCTCACCTGGCGGTACACTCAGATGTGGGCATGCCATGGGTGTGTTTACCTTTTCCTCAATGTAGTGTGATCTCAGAGTTGGTATATTTAATTTGCAGGGGGTGTGGGGTGCAGGAGGGCACAGCCCCCTTGCAACAATGTAAACAAAAATACATTATGGTCCCAGACTGTTGGGTGGTGGGGATGATCTAGGCAGCCATTGCTACTGCCCACCCAGTGAGAAACACATGTAAGGGATAACCATTTACTTAATCAGACAGTGCTCCTTGGCGGACCCTGTAAAGGGACCCTTGTGTCCAGTGGGCCCCCCTGTTTAAATAGAAATTATTGTCAGCAACTTGATTAACATTACTGTGGATTTATACACTGTTAAATATAAATTATTGTAAATCCAAGAACAGAGCGCAATGGGCTAACAGAGTGAATGAAAAGCTGTTTTGTTAAAAACTCAGCTTTATTACGCACTACACAGAAAACTCAATAACGCTTTTATTAAACAAATTGCGTTTTCGTCCACACAACTCGGACTTCATCAGATAATCAATTAGTTACTATAATTACGTCTTATATGTAACAACTAGAATCAACAGACCAATAGGGTTCCATAATTATAGTAACTAATTGATTATTTGATGAAGTCCGAGTTGTGTGGACGAAAACGCGATTGGTTTAATAAAAGCATTAATGAGTTTTCTGTGTAGTGCGTAATAAAGCTGAGTTTATTAAAAAACAGCTTTTCGTTCACTCTATTAGCCCATTGCGCTCTGTTCATAAATTATTGTAACCCACTTCATTAACATTATTGTGGATTTATACACTGCACCTGAAATAGCCAATTATCTTGAATGCTTTGTTTGCTAGAGTCATTTCAGCAGGTGTAGTGTACATTAATGAATACAGAAAACATCAGTTTATCCAAACCAAAATCTGAAAGTAAATTTGAAGCCATTAGATGTCTAGTGGTAAGTTACAAAAATAATAATTAAAAACATGTCAGAATCTTTACTTTTGGACTTTAAATGGCCTATTAGTGGTGCAAAATAAACTCTGTTGATGCATAGTATATGTATAAAGAATCTGCTCACTCATATGTAATGTAATTTGACTGAAACCAAACAATTTAATTAAAAATTCACCACAGCATGAACTGTAGAAAATAACACATATTTTTATATATTTTTTTCAGGAAGGCAAACCTCACCTCATGCATATTGTCTCTGGAAACCTTTTTCCTCATATCCCCTTACTAATAGAGTCTCAGTCCAAGGTTCCACAACCTTGTAATAATGGAAGATACATTAGTTTCTGTAGAAAACAAAATATTTATTTCATAATCAAAGGTCCTGCAATTGTGGCTTGAAATCTTATTATTGAGGGGAGAGTGCAAAAAATGGTTTCATTCAAATGATTCTCAGTAATTTGGCTTCAGTCAAAAGGCATCCATTTTGTTTGCATTCAGTAAAACTCAGTAGAATAATTAATAAACATGTTCTTAAATATGTGAATGTGCACTGGACCGAAGGCTATGTTGAATTATTTTAGTGTAGATAGACATTTATAGGACAGGAACTATTTTATAATAAATCAATGCAAAAAATGATGGAAGCACCTTTAAAAGAAAGCCTAGTAGATTGTATTGATAATCATGGTCTGATCAAAACCAAATCTGGACTTGTTCAGCTTGGCTTCACCTTCTTTGGCAAATTGTGTTGAATGTAAATAGATGCTGCTTCACTGATAGACAGTGACTGTTGTTAAAATACTGAGATGTGGGCAAAGTACAGTTCTTATAATAGAAGCCCTTTCAGAAAAGGGTGACTTAGAAACAAATCATAGTGTTTGGATTTTTCCACCTTCTTTTCCTTTTAGGTGTTGACAGATTTTTCAGATGTCCAGCACTGTCATACTGTCTTTCTTCTTTTCTTCAAACTGGTAAGGGGCAAGCATGCTTGAGATAACCAAATACCAGTTTTCAGTTAGATTAATGCAATAAATGTTAAATAAAACTTGAAAACATTTTACTTACTACAGCAGTTTTGAATGTAACACTTTTCAATATACAGCTAGGGGGTGTGGGAAAGTACAGGGGTGTAAGTTAATTTAGAGTAACAGTAGATGTTTGAATGATCACTGCTGCAGTAGCCTAAGCTATATGGGTCATATCCTGCTAAGCATATAACATCCAGGCATCTCCATAAGCTTAAGGGCACCTTCCATGTTCTCAGACCTATAAACATCTCAAGATGAAGGAATTAAATGACAGGTTTGGGTGCCCTAGCCCTAAATGGGTACTGGTTATGTTGCTGGCACCAACTAAAAAATCTTTTCCATTTGCTTATATATGATTTTCTTGTAGCACATTTTCTTGTCTCCATAAATACCTGCTGAACATCCTCAAAAAACAGGTCCCTAAAATGTATTAAGACCCTATAATCCACGCAGTCATTTTTAGTTGTTTGGAGTGGGATATATTAAACACCACCTATAATCCAAGTAGTCATTTGAAGTTGTTTGGAGTGGGATATATCAAACACAAGTGTTCTTGTGTAAGGAAATCCAGTCTGTGAGGAAGCTTATAGTAATATCCCCAGGCCAATTCCAAAGGAAGGGAGAGCCGCTGTTGGCAGGGCAAAAGCAAGTCACCTCAATGATCATAGGAGATTCCTTCTGAATCTTCAGAAGTACTCTTTACATCAGCAGAAAGGGTGGAAATTTATATAAAGACATCTGTCTTCCAGTCCTTCTTGCATGGAGTCCTGGAGCAGAATTTTGCTAGCTGATTGCTCAGGGTGGAGGCAAAAAGTTCTACTTAAGTAATTCCCCACAGATGGATCAAATCTGGAGTGTCTTCCTTTGTTCTGATCAGCTATTCTACCAGTCAGTTTTGCTCTGACAGAATGTAGGATGCTTGTAGAGTGAACATGTGCTGTAAAGCTATATCCCAAACTAACATGGCTAGCCTGCAGATGCAGTACAACCTGGTTCTCCCTTATTTGTTGATGTACCGCAAGACTGCTGTATTGCCTGTAAGAACCTGAAGAGGTCCTGAGGACCAAAGATGATTCAGAGTTTTGTGTCTTGTTCATGGAAAACATATCTTTTAAATGTATGTGCTTGCATCTGTCTTTGGTGTACCACACAGCTTACACTTTTTTCCCTCTTGAAACTGCTCCCCAAGCAAAGTCAGAGGCATCTGTGCTGGGTGACTGCTTTGGAAGTGGGATGGAAAAGGGGAGACGTAGGTATGGGGATATCTGTTGTCTCCATAAAGTGATTTATCTTTTGACAAAACCCATGAATGGGATCTGAAAAGACAATGAGTGTTGGTGCTGAGATAAAAGAGATTTGGCATCTTTCTCATATGGTGTCTTGCCAGGAGTGTCATGAAAATTATAGAAGCCATGAAACTCAAAATCCTGAGGTATTCCCTCTCACTGACCAAAGTCTGGGGGGAAAACCCTAGAAATTGATTTGATATAGATCTATTTTTTTCCTGTGCAAGAAACGCTCTTTGATCTGTGTTTTTAAGCTGACATCCTAGAAACACAATCCTCAAATAATCCTGGATAAACTATAAGTTTCTAGATAGAGAAAAAAGCTTATTTTGGCGAAAATCATTATTTATAATAGATCAATATAAAATTTAATAATTTCATTATTAAACTAAAATCACCATTAAAATAATTCATAATTAAAATAATTAAATATTAAATAAATTAACTAATTAAATAATTAACATATATAATAATTAACTATACATCATCATTTTCTGCTAAATCTATTAACACAGCAACATTTTTTCGCTTCTTTCTTCTTTCAAGAAAATAGTCAGAATACATCTAAATAAAAAGTATCTAAGTTCTTTTATTGCTTATTTCTATCATATTAAAATCATAATATAACATCTAAAAAATTTAAATATAAAAAATAAAATTAATGTTAAAAATGCATTTAATAATGAATAAAAAAAAAAAAATGGAATGGCATAAAATGCAATATAAAATCATTGGGAAGCAATAAAGGGTTTAGGAGTGGATATAACTCTAACCTGAACATAAGCTGGTTACATTCATAGATTTATCTGATTAATAGCTCTCATTATATAATTTATGTATCATATGGCGCCATTATAGTAATTTTATATTATATGATATATATTTATTGATAATTATATTTATATTATTATATAAAATGGTATATATTATTGTATATAAAATATATCACATTATATAATATATGTTAATTCATATTTCTAATATCATATTCTATCATAATTGTCTTGGGCAATATCATTCAAATATCTATTAATGATATAAAAAAATGATCAAAAAAAAAATATTTCAAAAAATTATATCAAAAATAATTAAAATAGTTTTCTGTCTAATATTCTGTCTCTTTATTTAGCTGTCTGTTATGTTCTTTTGTGCAGTAGCAATTGTCCGTTCTTCTTTACAATGTTGCTAACGCATGTTACAATAACAGTAACAATAAAATTCAAATAAATAAAAATAAAAAAATAAATAAATCTAAAAAAATAAGTACGTAATAAGCAAGATTATTATTTACTGTTTATTTATTTGTTTTCTTATTTTTCTATAACTTTGCTCTAATAGTTTATTTATAACAGTAACCTCTAAAATATTAACCTAAAAAATATATTTAATTTAATAATTAGTCTAAATTTCTTCCTGTCTCTTAGTGAAGCCATGTGCTGCTGCTGATACAAGAAATAGTGAATAAATATCTCTTGAATACAAAACTGAACTGATTGTTCCTATTAATCCATTGCATGTAAAGTTTGTTGACTGTGTGCAGTGTAGTGTGTGATAGTGATAATAGGAGATAAATAGTCAAAAAGGATATATATATGTCAAGATATACAATAGTCTTTACAATGAGAAGTTCTATGAGAAATTCCCAAGAAGCATAGTGTTAATACCAGATAGTGTTAATACCCCAGAGATCCCAGTTTACTGCATTTTTTGCCTATTCTTGTTTTGCCTATTCTTGTATAATTTTGTTTTCATTGAGCAGCCCCCTGTCTGCAGCCCCATCTGCTGTATCACTGCATATACTCTGTATAAAATATGCAGAGCTGTGCATCCACATGGATTTTTTGTACATTCATAAGAGTACTGCTCTATTCCTTTTCAGAATGTTTGAATAGTTAGAATAGGTCTATGTGTTTCTCTACTATAAAACCTTCTGTTAAATTGTCAAGAATCACTTAAGTGACACTAGGGATATATATGGAAAAAAAAAATGTTATTTATTTGTGTGTATATATAAAACATGGTGTTATAATAAACATGTCAAGAAACTTGCCTCAGTTTTATTCTAAGAACGGTTTCACTGAAACACAATCCTGTGAGAGGAAGTTAAGAAAGACATTTGGATGTTCTCTTGGAATCCCAGCTTGTGTAAGAGATCTCTCACCCAAAAGAGAGATTCTTGACACTCTGAAAAAGAGTGTGCAAGGATAAGCAAGTCATCTAAATTTGGTAAAATGTGGATATCCTATAGCCTGCAGTGAGTTATAACTAGAGCTATACAGTTTATAAACACTGTTGGTGCAGTGGATAGTCCAAAGGGTAAGGCAGAGAACTGATAATGTGATCTAGGCACACAAAACCTTAAGAAATGCCTAAGTCTGGATGAATAAGAATGCGATCTTTAAAATCTAGTGTTACTCCTTCTTCCTCATTCAAGTTTACTGGTTATAGGTTGTGAAGTGATACCATTTTGAATTTTGGCATTATCACAAACAGGTTTAGGAAACAAAAAGGTCCAGAACTGGTCTCCAAGCATTTTCTTTCTTTGGCACTAAAAACATCTTTGAATAAAACCTCTTTCCCATCTGAGAATGGGGAACTGGTTCTTCCCCTTCCTGGGATAGCATATGATGAAGGACAGGTGGAAACAAAAGAGTCTAGTCTGATGGTTGAGGAATTAACCCCCCCCCAAGAAAGGAGGAATTTCCTCCCATTGCCATCTGTCACCTTGATGAATGATCTTCAGGACTCATTTATCTGAAACTATCTGTTGCTAAAGAGAGAAGTGGAGATTCAGACTTTCTGGAAGAAAAAAATGAGTCTTCCATAGTGGGAGGAGGGAACAAGGTCTCTTGAATAGCCATTCAGAATTGTTGGAGGGTACATGGCTTTGGGAGGTTCAAAACTTCTTTTTGGAACACCTCCTTGCCATTTCTTTTTAAACGTCAGTTTAGATGTATTTTGTTGAGATTATTTTTTTTGTCAAAATTTGACAAGGAGAGAGAAAAACCTTTAAAAATTTAGAAAATGAGGGCTGAAAGATCTTAGAGATACCCTAGATCAGCATGCCCCTTTCATCACACTTTTTGATCACCTCTGCAACAGAGGGGGAAACACTAAATCTCTATACAAGGGAGAATATAAAATCTTATTATTAACATCATTTGGAAGGTTCTGACAAAGTAGCCATGCAAACCTCCTCAGAACAGTACCACTGGCCATAGCCTTGGAAGTAGTGTCAACAGAATCATACACATACCGCAGACAATGAGTATTGAGCTGTGTAACAGTAGAAACTGAGTTCATTAAAGCATATTTTTCCTCACAAGAAGAAACTGCAGATAAAACATTTCTCATACTTTCAGAATTTGTCAGAACAAACTTTGACATATGAGGCCGGCAATTCAAAATTCTGAAAATCAAATTTGCAGAAGTATACACTTTTTTTCTTACCTATCAGTAATTTCCCATCCTTATCTGAAAGAGTAGGACTGGAATTAACTAAGTGCTTACCAGCAGTGGGGTCAACTACAGCTATATAGCTGCTGGATCATGTTTGGGAATAGTATATACATTTTAAAAGACTGAGTAACTTTATAGATCCTATCTGTCTTTTTAGGGGCAGCTGGCTGAATATCAGGGAAATTGCAAATAGCAACACACACATCCTCTAAAGTAAACAGACCAGGAGGAACAGGTGTAGGTTCTGGAAAAATCTTTCTGTAACAACTCATAGTATTTTCTGAGGGACTGAGAAACTATAGTGTTCTTCCACTGAAAACATTGCCACATTCTAGCAATAGTCTCACAGGAAAAGGAACTGCCCACAGGGAGAATCAGAAACTGAGCTCTCCTCTGAGTCTAAATCAGAAATCTGACAAAAAACTTGTATCTGTTTCTGCATTTTCCTGTTCAGATTCAGAATCTTGAATCTCTTCAGGAAAAGAGAAATCCTACTTTCTTTTACCAGGAACTACTTTATGAAAAGGATCAATAGCCTGAATTAAACCCTGAGCCATACCCAGTAAACTACTGCCATCCAAAGACAATTGATGAGCTCAGTCACAATAATTTCCAAAAATCATGAAACCCAGGCAGTATTCCAAAGCAACAAACTTTTCCTGTGCTTGTTCATTTTTTATGTAAAATATAATTCTGAAGCTCTGTAAGGCCACACCGGTTCCAAGAAATGTCAGCTCCCTAGCAAATGTTGATTTACCAGTTTATTAAATTTTTCATATTTTTGTCTTTATCTCTAGAAGGAACAAGTTAATATCATGGGTGAGTCTTTATTTTGAAGCTGCCATTAATGTCAGTTATTCACCATAGTGCATGACATCTGTCTGGCACACCTGCAAAGGCATTATAATTTGTCAGCTAATATAAAAATAATAATTTTTTAATTGTGTTTATTGAGATTATATAATATGTGTAGTGAGATTATATACTTAAATTTCCTCAGTCTGTAAAACAGTTAGATACTCACCATAACTTAACATCTGTGTTGTCTATTATCATTCTTCTACCAACAAATGAGTTTGCATCTGACTTGGCTGTCTTTTTCATCTCATGGAACACTGAAACACTCAAGCTCCTCCTTTACCCATAATGCACTAGTCCCCTACTATACCTCTGATCTTGTTTGCTGACCTTTAAGCCTATATAATATTTAAAAATTAGAAAGAGATGAGATAACAGTATATGGAAGTCAATAAAAGGCACATTTGGTTTATTTTGCATCTTCTTATGCTTCCAGAAGTCAAATTGGTAGGGATTGGAGGGAGGGAAGTTGAGGAAGAATGAAAATGGAAGACACATGGAATGTTATGGTGAGTATATAACTTTTATCTGATGTAGTCTTTTTCATTCATTCCTCAACAAATGGGACAGAGTCCCCAACTACCTAAATCCCAGAAGGACTCTAAGGAAGGATATTTCTGAGCAATGCTGAGCCAAAGGCTGCTCTTCCCCTAGATACAAGACCAGATCAAATTTGTAATGCACAATAAAGGTATGAGCATTAGCCCATGTTGCAGCTGAAAATAATATCATCCAAGGAAAATCTGGTAAAAATACAGAAGAAGATGACATAGACTTGGTGGAATGAGCTTTTATAGGTTTTGGCAAAGATAAACTCAATTTTTGTAAATAAAGAAAATACAATCAGTTAACTATTTGGATAAATTCACTTTAGTAACTGGTTTGCCCAATTTTGAATCCAAAAAGGAGAAATTATCTGGTTTCCTGAAAATTTTTGTCCTAAGTAGATACAAATATAACTGCCTGTAAACATCAACAGGTGTGACATATACTCTCTTTTGAGAAATTTACAAAAAAAAACTGGAAATGTGATAGTTTAATTGATATTGGATTCTGACACCACCATAGGAAGGAAGGATGGGTTGGTTCATAAGGATACCCTGTCCTTATGAAAAATCAAATAAGAAGGTTTAGAAGATAGGGCTTGAAGTTCTATGACTCTTCTAGCAGAAGTGATGGCAACTAAAAAGACAGTCTTCCAGGTTAAAAATTTTAGTCCACACTTGGCTGATGGCATCAAAAGGAGATTGAATCAAAGATTGTAAAACCAAACTCAAATCCCAAGGAGGAGTGGGATCTAAGAAAAAAGGTTCTTCTTATAAAGGCCTTACAAAGTTTGGAAGAAGCTAAAGA
The DNA here is from genome assembly GCF_019279795.1 of Protopterus annectens. NCBI lineage: Eukaryota > Metazoa > Chordata > Ceratodontiformes > Protopteridae > Protopterus > Protopterus annectens. The sequence goes on along the minus strand of NC_056744.1, from coordinate 69,124,026 downwards.
TGAGTTATTTACTCTATTGTGAAAATTAGAAATGGCAGACAGTTGTACTTTCATAGCTGAAGAACTAGCACCTTCATTAAAAATTGTAGCTAAAATCTCAAGAAGTTTAGGTACTGATGCTGAAAAGGGATCAATGTCATTTTCTGCCTCCAAAAGACAAATGTTTTTCATTTACTTCTATAAATTTTTCTAGTGGAAGCTTTGTGGGTGGAGAGCCTGAACTGTCTAGCAATCAATGGAAGTGGAGAAACCATACAGTCAACTTTAGGTCTAAAATGTCCAGGTGTATCATATCTGTCAGGTGAGACAGGAGGTCTGGAACCGAATCCAAAATCCATGGTGGGGGAAGCAGATGAGGCTCTTTAATAGAGATTCTTTCTGAAGACATTTGGAGATTAGAAGTACAGTGGAAAAAGTGTAGAGAAGACTGGGGGCACCAATCGTGGAGACGAGCATTTCTCAGTGATTCCCCAGTGGGGAGATCAGGGCAAAGAGCCTGCTGCACTTACTTTTGAGGGGAGATACAAAGAGGTTGCAGCAAGGCTGGCCCAACAGATGGAATATCTTCTCTACAACTTTCATGTTGAGTGACCACTCATGAGACATTAGAATGGATCTGCTTAACTGGTCTGCTATCACATTGGATTTCCCAGGATTGTGCATTGCTATCAGAAGTCGATTGGATGAGATCACCCTTTACCACACTCTCAAAGCCTCTTGACACAGAGGATAAGATTTGGATGTTCTTCGTGTTTCACTGTTGCAGTAATCACATTTGGGTTATCTGCCTGCAGGTACCCCTCAGCCGGCCTGAATACCAGAGTCTTTGGATTTCTGCATCGGATGCTGTCATTTCTTCCATGACGTCAGGTCGTCAGGGGTATGAAACATGCAGCTGACACCATTACATCAGTCATTCTTGCCGTGCGGTGCCCATAGCAGAAGCAGTTCGCAAGTGCCGGTCGGCTAACTCCTGAAATTTTCATTTTTGAGTTTCAGACCTGAAGTCTTCAAAAAAGATAAGTACCCCATTGGGATCCTTTTTTCTTGCTCTAACCGATGTCAGTAAAAGTTAACAATTGTCTTGCCTGTGGAAAGCAAATACCTCATAGAGTTTTTCATTCTTACTGCATCCCCTGGTTAGGCCCAGACCACAACGTCCCTCACTGTCAGTTTTGTGTCTTGTTCAACACCCGTACTATTCGTCGTCAGGTTATTTTTGTAGTCAAATACTTTCGTTCTCGATCTCCGTACTCCAAAATGGCTTTGTTAAGCCATCTGACTACCAATCTTCTGAAAAAACATAAGGATAAAGACAGAGACAGACCGCATAGGTCCAAAACTGCCAACGATGCTTCCGTTAAGCTAGTCGCCAGTCTGCCGGTACTCAGTGAGGCGCTTCTGTAGCCCCTGATACCTGCTACTACAGATTCGCAGGCCTCTACTGAGACCCATTCGGAGTCCAGTATGCAGCGAGATGCTTCAACGATGGAACCTGCGGATGTCTCTACCTTGGATGGGTCCAGAGCCGCTGTGCAGGCACCGACTTCTGAGGGTGTATTTAGGCCTACAGACATTCTTATTAAACCGATGCCATCATTTCCATCCAGAAGTACCGAATTCCTCAGGCCAAAATCTCACACTATGCCTAGAAAACCGATGACCAAATCACAGACTCAGGCCCATATGCCTCAAAAACAAATGCTTAGAATGGCTGAAGACCTTATTACCTTAATTAGGGGAAGCCAGCCTTCTCCCTCTAAGAGAACCTATGAACCTATGAAGAACTGATTTTCTTTCTGATTCTCCTGATCAGGAATCTGATATCTCTGCTCCTTCTGATTACCAGGATTTGCCCTTATCTACTTATGAGGATTCTGATGCAGAGGATTCCATTCCCTCTGCTTCCCCTCCAGAACATTTTTCTTTTGGTGAAACCTTGCATACCCTTAGGGAGCATTTACACTGGGAAAGCCAGGATGATTCTGAGTCCAAAAAGAGACTTAGGGAATTCTTACTCCTGCCTCAGCACAGTCGTTTAGCTATCCCTCCTGTGCTGGACATTATAGATTATGCTTTCTTGGAATCTAGCCTTACTCCAGACACTTTATCTCCAGCACCTAGAAAACCTGACAGGTACTACAGAGTACCTGACTCTCACAAGTTCCTCTTCAAGAATCCTACTGCGGATCCAGAGACCATTTCCTGTGGACCAAAAGGCATTAAGGCTACTGCTGCCAAAAATCCTACCCCTTCTGATAGAGATTCTAGATCCTTAGACAAGTGGGGTAAGAAGGTAAGAAGGTATACACTTTTACTACTTTGGACATTAGGGCTTTAAATTACCAGTTTTGTATGTTAAAGTATCAGCAGCATATTATGGGAGTACTTAAACAGAAAATGATGCTGATTCCTGACTGGGCTGAACACAAAGACATGCAAGAATTAATGCATTCTGCAGAACAAGTTGGTGGACATACTTTACAATGTGGTTTTGACACTTTAGAAGCATCTTGCAGGGCTACTGTCACTGGGTCTATACTTAGAAGGCATGCTTGGCTTAAGGAACAAAATTTGCCGGATGGTGTTAAAGCTATTTTACTGGATGCTCCCTTAAACCAAGACCATCTTTTTGGAAACAAAGCAGAAGAAATCCTCAAAAGGTTGGAGAAAAAAGCTAAATCTATGCAAACTGTTAAAAGATTTCCTACAAGTACAGCCTCCCAGATTCAGCAGGCATTGGCCTTCTAAGAACTGGTCCTTTCCAGTCCCTTTCAGGCCTTTGCAGTCCAAACCCAGGAACAGCAGACCACCAAGACTACAGTCTCAGGCTACACACAGATCTAAGCAGTGGGGGGCTCCCACTTCCAAAGCAGGGAGTAGTAAACCACCCCCCTATGGAAAAATGGCACAATGACTTAACCTTTCCAAGCCCTGCTCAACTATCTGCTCCCTTGGGAGGAATACTCACCCTGCATGCAAAAATCTGGGAACTTATTACCCAGGACAAATGTGTTTTGAACTTAGTATCCCAAGCATACCGATTCCACTTCCACACACTACCCAACCCCAAATGGTTGGCCAGACCTCTCCCCAAATCAATGGCTGGAGGCCCAACAGCAGGTTCTCTCTCTTCTCAATATCAGGACTATTCAACCTGTCCCAGCAGAGCAAAGGGACAAGGTTTTTATTCAAGACTTTTTCTGGTGCCCAGAAAAGACAACTCCTGGTCTCCTATCCTGGACCTCTCTATTCTCAACACCTTTCTGGTGGTTCCAAAATTCAAAATGCTAACTCTTCAACAGCTTCTTCCTAAGCTAGCCAAAGATGTCTGGCTGGCAACCCTAGACTTAAAGGAAGCTTACCTGCACATCCCAATAAGAGAATCCTGCAGACGATACCTACGTTTCAGGGTGGGCTCCATGCACTTTCAGGTCTCTGCACTTCCCTTTGGCTTATCTACTGTGCCCAGGGTGTTCACAAAGTGTCTAGCTCCAGCCATTGCATTTTGCAGGCAGAGAAATATTCAAATTTACCCATACTTGGACGATTGTCTGATTCAGGCAGAAAGCCAGGACTTGCTATTACAACACCTGGCATTCGTAGCGAAACTTCTAACATCACTGGGGTACACCATCAACAAAAAAGAAATCTCACCTAGTACCCTGCCAATCGATTGTATCCCTGGGAGCAAGCTTGAATACAACTTCCTAGATAGCATTCCTCACTCCGGTGAAACAAGTTTATTTGACAACCTACTTCAAACTATTGGCCACAAAAACCCAGCTATCTGCAAGGAAAATACTGTAAGCTCTGGGGTTCATGGCCTCTTGCATTCTGCTAATTCCATATGCAAGACTACATATGAGGAAACTCCAATGGTATCTAAAAAGCCTATGGTGTCAACATTCTCAGAACCTGGAAACGATTCCTATCATTCCTTGTCTAAGGACAGAGTTCCTTTGGTGGGCAGAGGCCTGCTACCACAACAAGGGACTCCTTTTCACTCTACCCCTTGCCGCCCAAACCCTAACAACAGATGCATCAGACTATGCATGGGGGGCTCTCATGGCAGGGCAGTGCATTCAGGGCAAATGGATCCCGAGACAGATGCACCTGCATATCAATCAAAAAGAAATGTTAGCTGTACTGAATGCTCTGACAGCCTTCAAAGACCGTACTCTTCCAGGACAACTATTGGTACAGACAGACAACACCACAGTTATGTGGTACATAAACAAGCAGGGGGGAACCCACTCCTACCCTCTCTGCAGACTAGTCATGGCTCTGTGGAACACAGCCTAGAGCTACCAAGTACACCTACAAGCACAATTCCTGCCAGGCAACCTAAATTCACTGGCAGACGACTTAAGCAGAAATCTCATGGACACACAAAAATGGAAACTAGAACCCAAAATATTTAACCTCTTGAGGAACAAATGGGGGACTCCAGAGGTAGACCTGTTTGCCCCCCCCTCAAAACTACCAGTTGAACAAATTCTGTACAAGAACTCCCCACAGTCAAGCTCGGAAAGTGGATGCCCTGTCCTTTACCTGGGAAAGCCTCTCGGTTTATGCCTTTCCCCCTCTGCCTCTCCTCTTGAAGGTTCTACTAAAGATCAAACAGGACAAGCCAAGGACAATACTGATTGCACCAGACTGGCCACGCCAGCACTGGTACCCCCTCTTGCTCAGTATGACACTGTTACAACCATGGCACCTGCCTCAGACCTCTTCCCTGCTGTCCCAGCAGGCGGGCCAGATTCAGCACCCTCAGCTTCAAACCCTGAACCTTGCAGCCCGGCTAATTCCTTGAGCTCTCCTCTAGCATCTCTCAGTAAGCAGGTGCTGGATGTCATTCTGGAGGGAAGGAGGCCTAGTACCAGAAAATTCTATGCTGAAAAGTGGAAAAGATACTGTTCCTGGAGCCAGGCTCAGAGGATGGGTACAACAGTGCCCAGCTTACCTCATATTCTACAGTACTTAACAGAAATGCTCCACAATGGCATATCCGTCTCGTCAATTAAAATTCATGCATTTGCCATTTCAGCACATTATAATACTGAGCCACCCCTCTTCTCTCACCCCTTGCTAAAACAATTCCTTAGAGGGGCCAAAAATTTAAGACCCCCCCCCCCCCAGGAGAGCTCCCACTCCAGCCTGGGACCTTAACTTTGTATTGGAAAAGCTCACTCTTCCCCCCTTTGAGCCAGCTACAACAGCAGAGTTGAAATTCCTTTCTTGGAAAACAGCCTTTCTTCTAGCCATCACTTCAGCAAGAAGTTTGTCTGAATTACGGGCCCTCATGGCAGAGTAGGGTTACCACCTGTCCCACTTTGTGAGGGACAGTCCCTCTTTGGACAGTTGTGTCCTGAAAAAAAAATGAAAAAATGGCAAATGTCCTGAGATTTTAGGACAAAATTATTTCCTATATTTTATGTAAATAGTTGCATAAAACAATTATTCTACATCTGAAACACCTAAATGTTATAGGAAACAGAATAAGCAATGAAAATGGTACAAGAATAAGCTTTTATTTAGGCAAAAAAGTGAAGTTCTGTCCATTGTACTGGCCGTGGGTATGTTTTAGCCTGCAAAATCTGATGTTTGAACAAAAAATGACCCACTTTGGGCATTTGAAATGGTGGCAACCCTATGGCAGTGGAACCCTTCATTATCTTCCATGCGGACAGGGTTTCCCTCAGGAATAACCCTTCCTTTATGCCCAAGGTGGTTTCTAGTGTGGCCCTAAATCAGTCCATTCATTTACCTACTTTTTTCCCTAATGCACAAAACAAATGGGAACAAATACTGCACTCTCTGGATGTGCACAGACAACTTAGATTCTATATGGACAGGACTAAGCCTCTCAGAAATTCTGAACAGCTGCTAGTTGGCATTGCTGCAGGGGCAGAGGGGAAGGCTATTTCAAAGCAAACCATTTCCAAATGGATATTCCATTTTATTCATTTCTGCTACAAGCACCATGAAAAACCTACCCCACAGGGAATAAAATCACATTCCACCAGGGCTGCATCTACCTCTATGGCATTTCTCAGAGGAGTCCCTACCAGGGACATCCTGGAAGCTGCTACCTGGAACTCTGTACATGCCTTCACCAAGCATTACCACCTGCCTATATTTTCTAAATCTAGAGCTGGATTTGCCACAGCAGTCTTGCAGGGCTTAATAGCTAGCCCTAATGCCCTTTAACTACCTCCTCCCTTCCTTAGCTTTGAGAATCAACCCAAATGCGATGACTGCAACAGTGAAACATGAAGAACATAGTACAGGTGTGTACACTTACCATAAATGTAGATGTTCGAGTGTATTCACTGTTGCAGTCCTGGTTACCCTCCCTCCAGCACCCTGACTTCTCTGGGCTCTAACTTTCCTTATTGTTTGACATATTTATTTATTTATTTATTTTTCTTGTGTATTTGCTTTTTTATGGGGGTGTACCATACCTTATAATTGCTTCCTATTGTGGGGGCACCCGACATCTGGGGCAAGAAAAACTGATGTAATGGCGTTGGCTGCATGTTTTATACCCCTGACGACTTGACGTCATGGAAGAAGCGACAGCATCCGATGCAGAAATCCAAAGACTCTGGTATTCAGGCCGGCTGAGGGCTACCTGCAGGCAGATAACCCAAATGTGATGACCGCAACAGTGAATACACTCGAACATCTACATTTATGGCAAGTGTACACAACTGTATTTTCTTCCTTGTTTGTTGATGTACCAGACCATTGACATATTGTCTGTCTGAATCACAATGGTCACGGATGGGAGAATATCTTGGAAGGCCTGCTACACTAAGATGACAGCTCTCATTTCTAGGACACTGCTATGCATATTGGCCTCTTTGGGGAACCACATACCTCAGACTGTCTTTTCGAAGAAGAACCCCCCCCCCATCCAACTTGGGAAGTGTCAGTGGTAACCATGGCCTTGGGCTGAGGGAGAATGAAGGAGCAATCTTGCATTATCTCTTCAGAGTAAATCCATCAAAGGAGGTAATTTTTGTATGCCTGTGTTATCTTGATTTGGGTGGATAAAGTTTGATGAAGACTAGACCACTGAGTCACTAGAGTCCACTGAAAAATTCTCATGTGATATCTTGCCAATGGAATCAAAACTATCACAGCAGACATTGACCCTAATTCTTGAAGGATTGATTGACCTCAGAGAGAAGAACTTCAAATGATCTTTTAGACCTGGAATTGTATGGTTTATACCCTTGGTAAAGGAAGGAAGGCTGTCAAGGATACTGTGTTGAACAAAGCTCTGATAAACTCCAATATTTGAGGTTGTTCTAGCTGAGATTTGTTGTGATTCATAGCAGTTCTCAGGTTAGACCATAATTGGAGTACATAGTCTCATCCTTTGATCAGATGATGATTGGTCAGAGCGGTTATTAGCCAGTCGTCTTAAGTAAGAAAACACTCGGAATCCCTGCAGTCTCAAGTGAGCTGCCACTACTGCCTTACATTTAGTGAACACCCTGGGGACTGTGGTGAGACCAAAGGGAAGAGCTCTGAATTGGTAATGACTGAATCCCAGATGGAAGTGTAGGTATATTCTGGATCCTCTGTTCATTTTTATATGATAGTACATATCCTGAAAATCTGCTGAGCACATTCACTTGTCCTTTTGCAGAAACAGTAAAGTGGACTGAACTATGACCATCCGGACCTTCTTGTACTAAACTGACTTGTTCAGATTGCTGAAATCCAAAATTGGTCTCCAGTCCCCTGTTTTCTTTCACACTAAAAATAATCTTGAATAAGTTGCAGACTCATCCTGGTCTGCAGGGATCTCTTGGATGGCTCTTTTTTTCTAGCAACTTTTTTATTTCCACAGACTGGGTGGAACATTGGGAATTCTGTGTACTGTTAAGGGTGGGGGGTAAGGAAAAATGGTATTTTATAACATCTGGAAATAATCCTCTGCACCCATGAATCTCTAGCCAGGTTCTCTGGTGCAGGGATAAAAGACTCTCGACTGCATCCAGTGGTGGACAATTGGGCCTCCTTTCAGGAGTGCTGGTAGGATCTGCCAGAGAAGGTATCTCTAGATCCTTGGTTTTGTGAACCTCCTCTGCAGTGTGGGCCGTGTCTTCAGTTGGGGTTCCCCATTCTGCCCCTGGGGGAACTATCTCCATGTGCCCCTTTGAAGGGAGCTTGGGACTTTCTGAACCACATTTTTCAACCACATCATTGATTTCTAGAACAGGTCTTTTGAGAAGTCGAAAAATATACGCCCACAACAGACAGGGTTTTAGCTTCCTGCTCACACCTGGATAATGTGTCTTTAACCTTGGAGCTAAATAAAAAACTTCTCTGTCAAAGGGAGCATTGATGAAGGAAGACTTGAAGGACTCTGTGAAATCACAGAGGTGCATCTAGGCATGTCTCCTAATGGAAATGCCTGAACCCTCCGCCCTTGAGGTACCTTCATCTGCATGGGAGATAAGTCTCATGGATGAGTTTGAGATAGATTGTCGGGTAGCCAACTGTGAGGAAATTGAGCTCCCTGCCTTGAAAGCAATGGTCCCAGAGAGGGATTTCATAAGTTCTTTAATCAAATCCCTCTGGAGTCTAGTGAAGCGTGCCAAATAATTCAGTGATCGAAGTGCGAAAGTCACTGAAGCATATACATGCTTTCTGAGTCTGTCCTGTGCCCTAAACTCTCTTTTAGGGGGATGAACAGAGTAACTTTGTTTTGCAAGTTCCTTTTTTTGTGGCATCAAATGGTACTCCCTTGCTCCAAAATTCCCTGTCCTTAGGTGGTGCCAGGATCCTGCCTGGTCACTTGGGGATCAGCTCAATGGAATCAGGTTCCTTCCACGCCTGTCAACAGATCAAATTATTGCACTTGCCAGTGGGTGGAGACACCAAGGGGGTAGATGGTCCATCTCCAAAGGCTTCCAGGAATACTGACTCCTCTTGAAAAGGGTTGTTGTTAGAAAACACACTGAGGAAAGCTCATAGCTGAAACTGGTACATTGCTTTTTAATGATTGTATCCATTAAAACATTTTTTCCTCTCACTGTAGTGCTGGCCATTTTTTGAGTTTGTTGGTAGACCAGCCACGTGTTTGCTTGAGGATCTCTAGAATGTCTCCAAAGGAGATGTCATTAAGTGGTGATCTTGGGGACTCTTCCCCCTCATTGAAGTCAATATCCTCCATGACAGACACTTGAGAAGAGTCTGAGTGCCTCCTTTTGTGCTTTCTGCTCTTAGGGACTTGTTTGGTGTGATGTTCTAGAGAAGTATCGGAAGATATCAATATGCCCTGCTGGGTATCCTGGTGACTTTGGGCTGGTTGTCCCTGTGGTGCAGGAAGTTGAGATGTAAGATGCAAAGACAATTGGGTCTGGGAAGTAGGAGCTGAGGACGGTGATATGTCCTTTCTCTTGGAGCAGAGAAAATTCTCTCCACTACCTTGAAAGCAGAATGCCTCAGACAGAAAGAGACCTATATCTCCGAGAACACATGCTTCTGGACCGTCTGCTCCCTTCCACTTGAAGACAAACCACTTGATGTAGGAGTCAGAGCTGAGCTGTCCAGCACCCAGTCTCCAAGGGGCAGAGATGGGTCCAACAAACAGAGTCGACTCCAACACCCCATATCTGGTGCCACCGCTACTGCTCCAAGAGTCATCCGGCTCCAACTCGCTCAGAGATGGTCCACTCAGAGATGGTACCAGAGTAGAAGATACAATGATTTTTGGATCTGATACAGATGGCTCTGGGATCCTCGGATCCAACTGCTCTGAAAGCAAAGATTGGATTTGAGAAGGAGATAGTATAGGTGGAGCAGTACTCACAAAAGTCTGTGGACCCAGTGGGGTAGGAGCCAGGAGAACCCCCATTTGAATTGCATCAACAGGAGTTTCCTCATCATCCTGTCCAAAAGTGCTTCAGTCAGACTTTTGAAACAGAGAAAAAAAGATGCTACTGAAAAAAAAAAAAAAGAGAGAGAGAGAGAGAGAGAGAGAGAACACTTGAACCAGGCACTACTCCAGAAGAATATAAAGAAGACAACCGGTATTTAGTGTAATAACAACCTCTTTCATTTCTGCCTAATTTTTAAAATTACCCTTATTAAATCATTGTATACAATATCTAAAATAGTAAATGTAAATTTCTTAAAGCCCACACACTTCAAAGAATGCATTATTTGCATCTGCTGATTTAATAGCATAGAAATGTTCTCTTATTTGTGTGCATAAGCTTCTGGTAGTCATATCTACATAAAATGCAGGACACACAGTACACAAAGCAATATATATATATACATATATATATATATATATATATATATATATATATATATATATATATATATATCACCTGTAGTACTACAATTAAATCTGCCAGGAACTTTGATGCTTCTATTCAAATGCTCTAATGAGATGTATGGACCCTCATGAATGAACTTGCACATATCGCAGTTATAACATTTATACATACCATCCACCTTATCTGTGTGTAAAGGATATATTTTAGTATCTACTTGTTCTAAAATTTGTTTAATATTACCTTTTTTTTTTTTAGAAGAAACTTTGGTTCTGTTCCTAAAATCTTTGGCAAGTCTTCATGACCCAAAATTATTCTTCAATTATTTCTAATAATACTTTTTATGTTGTTGCTATCCACACTTATATCTAACCAGTAACATGGTGTACATTTTTCAGCATTCATATCTGTATCATTAAAACTAGATTTACTCCTATTTTTACTACCAAAACCACTCAAGTATAGGTGGAAATTCTGCCTCCCTTTTAGAAATCATTTCATCAGCAGCATTTGTTAAAATACTTTTTGGATAACCTCTTTCTAAAAAAGTCTTTTAATAAAATCAACTTCTAAAACAAAATCAAATAAAAAACAGATGCGCACTTTTAAAATGAACATAACTATTCGAAAATGTGTTCTTTCAATGTATTTTACTAACAAATGTTTAACTTATGGAATCCCAATAAAGATTTATATCTTCAAAATGAATATTATTACCTTGGTTACCCACCTCAAATTTTAGAAAACCTGTACTCATATTTAATTGTTCAGTGAAACCATTTAAATCAAAACCATTACCTAAAACTATAAAAAAACAAATCATCCACAAGCTGATGATAGAAAACTATATTCTCAAACAAGGGAAGTTTCTCTAAAAATTCATACTCCTACCAACCCATAACCAAATTCGTAAATCCAGGGGCTACCGTAGCACTTATGGCTATACCTTTAACTGTTTATAAAAGCTCTTTTTGAAAATAAAATAATTATTTTCTAGCAGCATTTCTAAAAATCTAACATACATTACACCTTTTGAATCCATCAATGCATATTTACATAAAAAATCATGTACAAATAGAACACCTTCTCGTTGAAGTAAACAAGTAAATAAAGATGTAACATCCAATGTTAACATGAAAAATGAAAGATTGCAACCTTTACAACAGAAATCAGAATAAAACATTTCAATATTGTGCAGGAAATCCCATGAATCATAAACATATGACTTTAAATTTCTAACAAGAGGGTTAAGAGTATAATCAAGGAATAAAGAAATACCTTCTCTGCTGCTTCCAGCAGTTGATACTATAGGCCTAAGGGGGGTATTTAAATCTTTATAAGTTTAGGAATACCAAAATGTATTCTAACATGTGGATTTTCATTGTACAAAAGTTTATATAAATCCACTTGTATTTCCCCATCCATATGCAATTCATACAAAAAAATCACGAATAACCTTATAACTGTTTAAAACTTCACTCTTGGAAACCACTTGGTATTCCTGTTAATTTTCCAACATATTTTCAATAGCTTCATTATATATTTCTTAATTCACTACAACAATACTACCCCCCCTTATTGGCCTTCATAAATCTTAAATTTTTCTGAGGTCTTAAATCTTCCAATGTTCTTCTCCCAGCATTGCTTAAATTGTAAAAAGTTCTTTCTGCCCTTTTATTCAAACTTGACCTAATGTCATTTTCACAACACATCTCAAAAGATTTAATAGTATGATGTAATTTTGGATTAAAACTTGTTGATTTAGCAAAGCACTTCTATACATTAACATCCTTTAAAATAAAACTTAAATTCAACTTCCTAGAAAATAACTTTAGATCAGTAATTGACTTTATAATATTAGCCCTACGGCTAGGCAAAAAGTTAGCCCAGCTATAAAACATTATAATGTTCCTCAGTAAGTGTATAAGTAGAAAAATTATACACATTTCTTTTTGTTGTATTACAACTCACAGTCAACGTTTTCTCACATGGCTCCTGCCTCTGCTGCGTGTGTTGTAGCTTTCGCTCTTTGTACAGTTTTTTGATGACTTACTTGCTAAATAGTCCATAGTTCTAGACTCATTAGCCAAAAGCAGCAGCTCAGGGAAAATCACTTTTAGAAGCTCCTTTGTAATGAACAGACTTCATTTTGTCACTTCCGGAAGTAACGCCACCATTTGCTGGGGTGGACTCTGAATTTGAAGTTAAAGTACCACCTTCATTATTAACACAAGAACCATCATTCTGTTCAGAAGGGGTAATACCAGTTGTAACTTTAATACACTCATAATTAGTCTTATTTCTCACACCAAATGGCTTTCTTTCCGAATCTAGCAAAAATGCAGTTCCAGATTCATAAGCTGTTAGATCTCGGATGATCTCTTTTTGCTTACATTGCACTACAAGTCTTTCAGATTTATCAATATTAACATAAATATTGTCATACTCAATTACCAAATCACTACAATGTTTTAACTGTTCTCTAATGTTCTCATCAAGCTGTAATAAAACAGGTTTTAATTTATCATAGACTGATTGTTCTTAATAAGCAACATAAGAAACTCTTTTCCCACACTGGTGAAAAACGAAACCAACTCTTTAAAAAAAGAGGCATCTCTGTTGACACCAATGGGGAATTTGCAAAATCTTAGCCCTTTTGGTATAATATTTACTTTCAAACACTGTTCGAAGTATTTATTTTCAGTAACAAGAGCTCTATAGCGCTTAAGCCCCTTTTCCATCTGATCAAATAAAGATACAATGTTATTCCTAAGTATGTGCCTGTCCAGTTGACTTATAAACTTACTAAAGGGGTCATAGTTAGTACTGAGTGCTGAAACAACATCCTTATAATTACCACTCAAAAAAGAACGCTGTCCACTAGTATTTGGGCAACTCTATCATCACCTTTAAATGATATATCAATACCATCTGCATTATTGTCAACAGCTCTTACAAAGTCATTCAATTTCAACGTAATAGCTGTAAGTGATTTCTGCATGTCACCAACCACATCTACCAAATTATTAAGCACCATATTGCTCGAGGAGGGTGTAGAATATATGGTAAGATTCATCAAAGGATCTTCCAGCGCACATGCCATGGAAAGATGGATAACACACACCAAAAAACAACAAGCCAAAAGAAACATCAGCCAATGTAAAATGAATCCAACAAAAGGAAAACGCTGGAGGCAGGCACTACTCCAGAAGAACATAAAGAAGACAATCAGTATTTAGCATAATAGCTTTATTTGCCACTATTCATTTGTTTCGTAAACTTCTTCAGAAAACATTTTAAACAAAAAAGAAGACGCTACTGATGAAGCCCCAGAATGATGATGCTTGGGAGATCTTTCCCGTAAGAAAGCATAGAGAAGATCTGATCTATGGTGACCTGTCCGAATGCTTATTCAGATCCATGGGGGTCAGATCTGAAGTTTTGTCTTTGGATCTGAAGTGGTCAGGCCAGGAGATTTTGTCTTTGGATCTGAACAGGTCGTATCCAAAGGTTTTGAAATCTTAAGAGGCAGTTCCAAACCCAGAGTCAAGAAACTCGTAGGATATAGGGAATGCTTCTTAGCCTCCTTTTTGTCAGATTTTTAGGGATTTGAGCCCCAAATGTTGTATCAGAAGTTTTTGATGGAAGTAACCCTCTCAAAATTAACTTATTTTTCCTATCAATTAGAGCCCTATGGTTGAAGACTTTGCACATGTCACAGGCAGAATCTAAGTGTGTCGAGCCTAAACAATCTACATACATAACATTTGCATCAGAGAGAGGAATTTTTTTAAACCAGAGGGTTTTTTCAGCCATATTCTAAATTACAAGAAGGAAGAAAATAATTTTTTTTTTTAAAATATGGAGAAGAAAAAGAACAAAAAGGAAAGTATTACCAACAATGGTAATACGAGGTTATACCTAAAGGTATAAAACGCGAAAAAGAGAAAGAGAGATTACAACTATAAAGAAATAAAACAAAAAACTGTCACAAACTAAAATAAAAGAAAAATAATATAAGATCTAAAAGCTGGAGACTCTCTTTTATTATCCACAAATTATGAGCTTTTGTCCAAGTACTAAGGACTTCTTCAGAATAAACAACAATATAACCTACAACCATATAAATACCCCCTTGACCATGTGATTAATTAAGTATTTAATTCCAACACTGATCCTAGGTAAATTGTATAATCAAATACAGCATTCCATCCTATGACAAAATGTCAGTCCCCCAAATTAAATTGTTTTAATTACAAATTAAAAAGAGGTAGAAAATAAAAACAATATGAAAATAGACCATAAACTAACAACATAATTTGACAAAACAGTAAAATGAACATAGCCTTGAGCTTCAAGATCCTACTAATGGATACAACATCATTAAGACCAGGGATAACAGTGGCTTGACATTTAAGCTGATACTTAAACTCTTTATATTCTAAAAATACATCCGAGGGTCCTCCCCTGGGCCCCATATCAACATGCTTAATTACTATAAACTTGAAATAGTGAGTGGGATTACTGTTAATGTGTTTAAATAAAGCATTTTTGTCCCTTTTGTTGATACTATACTGATGTTGGTATATCCTATCCCTCAAAGCTCTTTTTGTTTTCCCAACATAAAATCTTTCACATTTCTGACACTTTCCCAGATAAATAACCCCTTTGCTATCACAATAATATATATGGGGAAGTTCAATGGTCCCAAAATGACCCAAGGAAAGACATGATCCATCCAACACATATTTGTACTACCTACAGTACCCACATCTAACCATCTCCCCCTTACTGGATTTTTGGTCGATCTCCCCAATAGGGTTTTAAAACTTAAATTTTATACTCTTATATACCACAACTGGCTTATCCCCAACCTTCCTTAAATGCTTTTGTTCTATAGCAAAAATATTCGAATTCTTAAAAATAATAGATCTAATCTGGTCAAAATGTAAATTAAATAGTTATACAAGGGCCTTCCCAAAAGAACTGGTGTTCTCATTCCTAGGGTCCTTATTTCCAACCCCTCCATAGTTATTGGTCCAATTAACTGTTCCCAACAAAGGTATATAAAACGCTTCCCTTCTCTTGCTTCTACTTCATCAAAAATTCTTTGGACAAATGGTAAAGGGTAACCTCTCTGCACCAACATTTCCTGAAGCTTTTTGTATTCAGACTTAAATAAAAGATTTTCGCTGACAATTCAGGTCAGCCTGACACATTATCCCATCACCAGTGATTTCTTCTGGTGAAGGGGGTGCCAGCTATTAAAATGCAACAAGTTGTTGAATAGGTGGATTTCCTAAACAAAGTGGAAACAAACTTCCTGGATACCCTGTCCTTGAAAATCCTAACATCTAAATAATTTATGGTCTCAGCATCTAAATTCGTAGTAAATTCCAGAAAGTCAGTAGAATTATTTATAAATTGAAAAAACGCATCTAGCTTTTCCTTAAAATCATTCCAGAAAATAACTATTTCATCAAGGAAGTGATAGTATAAGCACCAACATCTAGAAAAACATGAAGGAAATACAACCTTTTTCCTCCCAATAAGCCAGTACAATTAAATACTTAATTGGTCACATAGTCAAGGGGGTATTTATATGGTTGCAGGTTTTATTGTTGTTTATTCTGAAGAAGTCCTTAGTACTTGGATGAAAGTGCTTAATTTGTGGATAATAAAAGAGAGTTTCCAGCTTTCAGACCTTCTGTCCTTTTTGTTTGAGATTACCAACTATGGTAGTATAGAATTACACTATAATTATGTAGAGAAACAAGGGCGGATACATAAAAATTTTTTTTAAAGATAAATGGATTAGGAAAAATTACTTTTGTTCATGAACTTTACTACTGCTCAAGAGCTTACAGTGACCATGTCTGCATGTTTGTTTGTCTTTCGGCTTTTTCCCAGTAAGGGGTTGCCACAGCGGAACTCCGGTCTGCTAATGATTGGCAGTAGATTTTTTTTTTGCCAGCTCAATGCCCAACCTTCAACGAAGGCACGCGCATTTACACACGCATGTCTTTCGAACGCTACCCAACCGCGGGGAGGACATGCAGACTCCACACAGAAGGCACTCCCAAGCCAAGCCGAGAATCGAATGGGAGAGCCTCTTGCTGTTAGGTAACAATGCTACCGCTGTACCACCATGACCATGTCTGTATGTGAAGGTGGAAAATGAGATCTGAGGCATGGTAGAGGACTAGTGCATTATGGGTAAGATAGGAGCTTGAGATTTACAGTGTTTTACGAGGTGGAAAAAGCAGCCAAGTCAGATCCAAAGGTCAGATCTAAACTGATTTTTGAGGAATGAATGAAAATGATAACATCAGATCAAATAATACATAATTTATATTGTTCTACATATGCATGCCTTTGAATAAACACCAATGCATTTGAATAATTTCAGACTACATCTAATGTATAACAAGGTTGTTCACTCTCATCTACTCCTTTTTGATACTGAAATAAATTCTTTACTTTTCAAATTGTAGACTTCAATTTCAGGAATT
This sequence comes from Protopterus annectens, assembly GCF_019279795.1. NCBI lineage: Eukaryota > Metazoa > Chordata > Ceratodontiformes > Protopteridae > Protopterus > Protopterus annectens. The sequence goes on along the minus strand of NC_056744.1, from coordinate 69,107,207 downwards.
AAAAAATATACAACAGTCTTTAATTGCATATACAGATGGCCTATAGTGAATTACAAACAACTGTAGGAGTTATTTAAAGAAACTACAGCATATCTTTATACAAGCTTGAAACAATATATAATATGTGATTAATTATGACAAGTCAGAATGCATTGCCTTCTATGATACATAAAAGGAAACCATTTAAGATCCACAGCAAATAGAATTAAAACTTAAGTTCATTGGTATTATATACACTAGACAATTTGAAAAGACACTCCAAGGATTTCAGAAAAAAAGGCTCATCACTCACAGTGGGAAAATGTGATTCAAAGACAGCTATCACTTCAATAAGGAATACCTCATTACTGGCTCATTAGCATGTCTCTGACTCACACTTTAGTCCACACTAAAGCTGTCCGTCCTGACAGCTTTAATATTCCATACTCTCCTACACATGTATATACATACAACACACACACACACACACACACACACACACACACACACACACACACACACACACACACACACGTGCACACTAACCCACGCACACACACACACACACACACACACACACACACACACACACACACACACATCCATGCATCTTCATTCATACCCCTACAGACAGGTACACACGTCTGCACACAAACACACACTAATATCCCCTCCCCACCCCCACATCTTCCCTGAACTTACTTGCAGCTCAACTATTCACATAGGAGTGAATAGGTGACCACCATGTTTTTAGAGTTGTCACTTTTACCTCTAACAGTGAAATTTTACTCAGCCAAGTGATTCTCTGAATTACTTGTCTGAACAAATCAGCTGTTTCTGTTATTTCTAGAGGAAGAGCTCATGACTAATTAGCTTTTAGCTGCTTCCTCAGACCGTCAAATCATGCTATTTTGTCAGTAAGACTGGCCTCAATACTGAGGCCCCTAGTTAAGGGAAAACCTCAGTGGGTAGAAATGTCTTAGAATTGGAAAGGCTTACCATGATAGGGAAAGCTACTGTGCTAAGGCAACCCCCTCATAGTAAGCCTTTCGTAATCCCAGCCACTGTCTTATACATGCAATTATTATATGTCAGCAATTGAAACTAAAATAATGGAGTACATCAGGATTTTTTTCAATAATAGGTATGGTTAATATCAAAAAGTTTATTTCACCACTTTTATTATATCCACGAAAGAGTCTTTTGTCTTCATTAGGATTTGAGTGGCACAATAAAATAAAATGAGTACTAAATACATTTTTTTGGACAGGTGCATTACCTACAAACCCAAGGTCAGTTTTAGTAGCTCCTTATAACTAGTATGAATTGTCATTTACATCATTGAGTAGCCATTTCAGTGCAATGACAATTTAGTGTGTGAGATAATGATAGATGCATTAATTAATTCCAATTCACTGATTGCTTAGGCAATATTTGTTAAAAATAGTAATTTTCTTGTAAATCACAATATCTGTGTTATTTGATATGTTAAACCTTTAGTTAAACACTTCTTTATCCAATGAGAGATGCAGAGAAATAGTTCAGTATTCCACTATGTAAAACAATGCCTTGTCTTAATTTTACTACATCAGAAAGCTGTAATTCTATACTAATGGGTATTTTGCTACAAAAACCTTTGAATCTTTCAGTACCACTTGAGTATAAAGATCACTACATATCATTTTAGAAAAACAGATCTTCATAGTACACTGAATGTTTTTATAAAAGGATATTAATACAGGATTTCTAACGAAATATAAATGAGAACCAACATTCAGAATGATGTTTGGTTAAAGATATTTACAGAAATGCCTAATCTGTCTCTGTCTTCTTATAAATGATCAGTCCAATATAAAATGGTATATAGGACTCACTACTTCCCATATAAATTATTATTGATGAAATATACATTTGACACATCTAGCTGGCATTGTTAACATACATAAAGTAGCAGATTTTATGTATTTTTGATGAATGTGTCCAGAAGTACAATCATTGTTTTTGTATTAATGCAAATCTGAATTATTTTGTTACCAGTAATTTCTTATTGAAAATGCTGGCTCATTATCACCTTGAGACACAAAGTAGTTTTAGCTATAAAGGCAACTAAGCATCATATAATCAAAAGCTTCACTAATGACAGCCTTTTCTATATGCAAGTGATGTGCCCTCTTTTCTGAATATATTATGTGCCAGTACAACAAATTAACATAGGTTAAAATATGATAAAGTAGGACAAAATAAGATATACATTAACATTTGTTCTTTGAGAGTTTTCTAACTCAGTTTCACATGGTAGTTTCTATAACTTCCTTTTTTTCTCTCTCTTTACTTTTCTGTCTATTTAAATGTGCAATGCTTCCTATTTTCTCTGTATATAGAATGACTATAACATACAGAATGTATGGAATGATTATTTTGAAAGCAAGACTTGTTTAGTAAAGTATGACATTCTTTCAAGTATTAGGGCCCAGGATTCTGACGTTTCCACTGCTAGCAACCTAGTGTTCTGAGTCACATATGATGCACGTAGTAGATGGGTCTACCTTCACTGCATTTACTAAGTGAAGCTTTACTCCTCACCATTTTGCTTAATTGAGTTATGCATACATACTCTTTTGTCATACCAATTTAATTTTATTATTAAGGCAGTAAAGGCAAAATTAGTATAATCAGATTAATTTTACATAGAAAATAGACAACATAAACTCATGACATATTTCTGTTATCCTGGATGCATGGTGCTTAATAAATATAATGGATATTTTTATTTATTTATTTATTTTTAACTAGTTTCTAATGAGAAAATTTCCATTTTACATAAAAGCAAATCACATTAACATTAAAGAAGTTCAATATCAGGTGCACTTATTATTTATATACATAAATGCCCAATAATTTTTTAATGTTTTTAACATAAAGATAGGCAGGTGGGCATAGAATTTGAAATAACTTTGCCAGGCAGTAAAATTTAAGTAACAACTTTTAGCAGAAAACATAAAAATTGTAAGCCAGCTGAATGGCATTTAATAAAGGATAGATCCAAATATTTGACATTAGTTTTATTTAGGAGATGATAGTATACTTTCTATGCTAAAATAGGGAGCACCCAGAAAAAAAAATGTAAACACAGGGAGGACATGTAGACTCAACTCAGAAGGTAGCCCAGCTAGTGTCAAACAGAAGAACTTCTTGCTGTGACACAAAAACATTATCCGCTATGCCACTGTGCTGTATATGGGTATGTGACGTTTCATCTAAGACTCATTTAGTCAAACCTGAAAATATCTAAAAATTTGATTTAAGGCTCATTTAGTCTATTCACAGCTGACAGGAAAGTGTATTAGACTATAAAGAATTAATGCTGTTGTAGCTTAGGTTGAGAGTGGTAGGAATTACAAAGCAAATTAGTGTAGTGCACCATTTGTACTTCTCTAAAGCCCATGAACAAGTTTGTGCATCAGCAGTGAATTCATGTGTGTGGCGTTCTCTCTTTCTGTGGTTGAGTGACCATGGGGTTAGTATATATAATTAAAGGGGTGCTGGGGGGGGGGCTTGTCTGCCTAGAAAAAAGTTTTGGAGGATTATTTTATGTATATGAAATTTTAGATGCAATGTGATTCAACTAAATGCGTTTTTGATTTAATGTGCTTTAGAAGAAATGTTTAGATGTTTTGTGATTAGATAAAAAGTTTCTTAAATGTGACATATCTATATATATACATATATATATATATATATATATATATATATATATATATATATATAGATAGATAGGTAGATATAGATATATAAATAAAATATAACTAGTATGTGTATGAATACATAAAATAAGATCAAAAGGTCATTATGTCGACTAACAGTCTAACATGTTTTCAATCAACTTACATCAATGGAATCTTTAGTGTGTGTGTGTGTGTGTGTGTGTGTGTGTGTGTGTGTGTGTGTGTGTGTGTGTGTGTGTGTGTGTCTCTGTTTGTCTGTGTGTGTGTGTCTAGTAGTGCTTTCTGACCAAGACTTTGCCTTATAAACTAGGCAAAGTCTGTTTCTATTTTGTTTGCAAGGAACATGAAGCCTTTTTGAATACTTAAGTTTTCCAGTAAAGGGTCAACCTTTTCAAACTTCTGCACCTGTGTTTTTCAGGTGACACGTTTGAAGGTTACAGAATCTAACACTATATTGAATGCTCAGACTAGTGAGGTATAAGGTGGTACATTCTCCCTGGAGAGACTGGACATCTCATTTAGAATGAGACCAACCAGTTTAATTCTCTGAGTGCTAAGCAGTAGTGTATTCTATTGTTATAGTTTACTGCAAATTTGGTTATTTTATAACATGTCCAGATTTGGACAGATGCTAAATGTAAAGGCTAGTAAAGACTGGAGCTGCATATAGGAAAAATGTAGAGGTTGTACATATCCTGGTTATGCCACTCTGTAAAAATGCACCTAGTTTTTGATTTTGTTTTAATCATGTGTGATACATGGTGGTCGAATTTCAACTGGTCATCTGTGATGGCATTCACTAATTTTTTGTGGTTTACTTGTTTTGTCACGGTGTTGTTGACAGAGATGACAGTGAATAGTGTTTTGGTAGAGATATGTTTTGGGGTAAACAGCAGTATTTTTTAGAGATAAGAAGTGAATTATTTATCCAGGTTTTAATTGATAAGAAGGATTGTTGTGTAAGGTCTTGGAGTCCAAAGAGAGTTTTGGCAGAGCAGATCAGGGTCAACTCATCAGTGTATTGAACTAGTGCAGCATGTTTTGTAGCAATATAGAGGTCATTGATGAATATGTTGAAAAGTTTGGAGCCTAGTGTAGATCCTTGTGGGGCATCAATAATTACTGCAAAGAAGTTGGAGAAATCATTTTTCCATTTGTGGCTTGTGCTCTGTATGAGAGGCAGCTGTGAAAGCATTGCAGTGAAGAGATGGTGAGCACTGTGGATGAGAGTTTATATAAGAGCTTCTGGTGACAGACAGTATCAAACGCTTTTGATAGATCTATGAAGATGGCGGAGACTAGGCTGCCGGCAAGTCTATGGGTGTTGACAGTATTAACTAAATTCATCAAAGCAGTAGTTGTGCAGTGATGAGGATGAGCTATGCTCGGCTGAAAACAGGAGCTATTCATTTATTAGATAGTTGAGAAATTGCATTTAAATACATTTTTTCTAATATTTTTGATAGGGGTGATAACATGGCAATTGGTCTTTAGTTCAAAAGATATGTATTGATTTTGTCCTTGTGCAGTGGAGTAAAGAATGATTTTTTCCATAGCTAGGGGACTTTATTTTCAGATATGGGCCAATTTATCAGAATTGAGACTGGATATGCAGTAGCCTCACTTGCTATTTTTAGATATTCACCAGGTAGATTGTCTGGGTCACTTGCAGTATGCTTTAATTTTCTAAGGTATTTGTTATGGTATTTATGGCAACTGGTTGGAAGGAGAAATGCTGGAGAAGATTGCTTGATTGTGTAGGAACATCAAGAGCTTGATTAGTCACCAGGTAGGTTAATGACTGTAAAGACTGTATAAAGTGGGTATTGAATTGTTTGGCTATGATTCATTTTGTTTCTTTGTTTTGGTGTTAGCTGTGTAGCTTGTCCTGGATTTAGCCTAGAACAATTTTGGATTATTAGTGCATGTGTTTTGATTGGTTGAGTAATAGGTTATTTTTCTTTGGTTATAAGTTGCTTTGTTAAGTTTCTTAGTTGCCCATATGCTAGTACAGGAGCTGTTTTAATTTTTGTTTACACCTTCCAGGCTTTGTTTCTTTGCTTCATGAGTTGTTTAGTTGCTAAGAGTAGCCATTGGGTACAGCTGGCTGTCACTGTTTTTATTTGGGGGAGGGAGGTAGCGTGTTCAGAACACCTCAGAAGATTTTATTGAACTCAGAGACAGCATCATATATGAGGAGAATATTTAGTGCTTCCCAGTTAAGGAGATGTATTAATAAAAGTATCTTTATGAAAAGTAATCAGTTTTCTTATCAGGCTGTGATGATGTGTTTTGGGCTATTGCATTGGTACCTTATGGTGTAGATTGTAAGTGATCACTTAAGCTGTCTGACAGAGTTCTATGGAATGACATTTTATTTGAAGAGGATGTTAGGATCTAGCTGACAATTGATTGGCTGTGGCTTTGTTATATCTAGTTGTTGTAAGCTGGGCAAACTTGTACAGATGTATATTATTATTTGGATTTTCAGATTATATGGTTTGTTAGTCTATATTAACATCACCCAGTTTTGTTAGTTGTTGTTGTTTGTCTTTTTGGCTTTTCCCGGTTATGGGTCACCACAGAGGAACTCTGGTCCACTAATGATTGGCAGTAGATTTTTTATGGTGCCGAGTTGCCAGCCCGACACCCAACCTTCAGCGAAGGCACGCCCATTCACACGTCTTTCGGAGGCCACTCGACCACGGGGAGGACATGCAAACTCCACACAGAAGGTACTTTAGCCATGAATCGAACAGGAGAACCTCTTGCTGTGAGGCAACAACGCTACCGCTGTACCACCACGGCTTTATCATATTAAATTATCTACCCCATGTCTCTAGAATTTTAATGATAGCATTATTTTTTATGATTTGACTATATTTTGTAATCATAATTTGTATCCTTTGTTGCACAGTCTTATGATATTGTATATGTTGGCATTAAAGGTGAAGTCATCATTAATACTCGTGAGGTGTGTATTGTTTGTAGTTCTTAGAGTTTTGACATTAGAGAGAACAAAAAAAAAACTTTATGTAGCAAGAGTAGAAAAATATAGCAAAATTGTTCTGACTTTTATTGCGGGCACATGGACCACTGTAAATATATACATCTTCCTGGCACCAATGATACAGGTAATGGACAATTACCATTCCAGAGCTGTATATAAAACAGGGCCAAATATTGTTACCCCTAGTAACAAAGAGAAAGCATACATCTGAAAAGTGAAATAACAGTCTAAGTCCCAACAGGTTAGGTGAGTAGATAAATGCAAAAATATCCCTCCCAACCAAGTAGAAGGCAGCTGTAGCAAGTAATAGTAGCCAGAGAACTCCAATCAGAATGTAAAAAACTTTTAATAACGTAGCGTAAGCACTTTCATAACATCAGTCTGAGGAAGTAACTGATGTTATGAAAGCACTTAAGCTACATTATTAAAAGTTTTTTACATTCTGATTGGAGTTCTTTGGCTACTATTACTTGCTAGAGCTGCCTTCTACATGGTTTGGAGGGATATTTTTGCATACATCTGAAAAGAATTAGAAATAGGCAAATAAGTATGTACTTAAAGGATGTTGAAAGTAACTCTAGATCTACACGGAATAGCAAGTTACATGAACTAGTAACATTTTTTCAAACTAAATATCATGGCAAATGTAATACAAAGAGGCTTGATCTGTTTGCATTTATCTGCTTATGTAAAGAATATTTCAACAGTGATCTAAAGAATACTATCTGCCCTTTGTCAAAGCAGAGAAACCAGTCCTGAATCTGACTGTGCCAAATACCTGTGTGCATTGTTTTAGAGCTCTTTCATTTGCTTAGTGTAAATGCAGTTGCCAAAAACACATAAAATATAGGCACATTACAAAAGCTTAAGAACTCCCTTCCCATAAAAATCAGACACATTACAAAGGCTTGTCCATGGCACATGTATTGCAGAAACAGCTAAATTTATTACATCATTAACATATGGTGGACAAGCTTTAACATCACCTGTTATATACCAACATGCAGTTTAGATAATCCAAACAGTTCTTGTTCCAGGTATCCTCTTCTGTAAGTAAATCAGTGATAGACCTTTTCCACTTCCTTACCTAATCTATGGAATTCTCTCCTATTCTTCTTTAGAAATATTATCTCACTTTACTGTATAAAAGGGGATTAAAAGCATATCTACTTAAAACAAATGATTTTCAGTGCTAAAGCTATTATTAATCTGTCTCCTTACTCTATTTTTTATTATTTACATGAATGTGAAAAGGTAACTATTCTCTACATTCATGTTTGTTGTGCTTACTTTAGCGTGTAAGCTGTGTAACTGATTGTGTGCTAAGCTGTGTCTTTTAGAACTGTGAAATTTGCCTTTTTCTTACAATTAGTTTATGTTCTTATTATGCTTCTGTGCTTTCATGTTGGCTGTTCCAAATGAAAAAAATGTCCTTGGTCTGGTGAAATTCTACCTAGTTAGAAATATTAAGTAAAAATAATTTAATGCGTATAAAAACCTTAATTAATTGCATTACTGTTTATTACATAAGTTGCCAGTTGCAAGTTTCCTTTCAAAAATCCTATTACAGCTCTCAATGTAATGATCATTTCAGGCATGAAACTGTATTATAAACAAATATGATTATTTTACTGACTTTTCCTCAAAATGGAGAGTCCTAAAATTGTACACTGAATATCTGAAACAAAGGTATTGAAAATCACAGATGGTATGTGTCTACACTTAATTACATTGGTACATACCTTAACCTCGACCATTTTCCAAGATAATCTTATTAATGTGCTAGTTTTCATTTTTCAGTTTTCATATCCAGGCTCCTTTTATTCCACAGAAGAACATTCTGCATTTAGTTTTTATTAGTATGTTTGTTTTTTATACATGCAAGCTGGTCTTCTGACCTTTTTCATCCAAAATCCAACCACAAGGCAATTAACTGTGCACAAAACTTTTTTTATGGATGGGGTTTACCTTAGTAAAGACTACTCCATGTGCTTTGTGGTTAAGACTGGTACACCAAATGGGTTTCTGATGAAAATTTACTTAAATGGGTGAGCATTCCCATGTAAAGGACTGTGTTCCTGTATTTACTAAGTATGGTTGGTATCTTCTGAGTATAAGTAACAGAGTGTCTTTGAAGGCATTTGATCTAGCAAAACCATATGAATGGGTTTTGAGACTATGATCGTCAATGAAATGAACACATACCCTTTGGTGATATTTTTGTTTTTGAAATATTAATAATGCATTTTTTGTTTGCTTTCACATTAGGATCATGAAGATATAAACATCAGTTAGTACCTATAATATTTACCGTCTGTATACATATTTAACTTATTACAGTGGCTTTTTAGGGCAATGTTTATACTGCTGGTGTGGCTTTGCAGAGCTCTGTAATTCTAAACACCATGTTCACTTTGTTAAAACATCTTATGAGCAAGGTGTAAATATTTGCAATAATACTTGTTTCCTCAGTTTACAATTAAAAAATAATAGACTAAAAAGTATGGCAAATTTCTACCACCACCAAACTTATGAGCATCCATTTAATATTATGACTGTAGCTTTGAACTTAAGACAAATTTTGGTGTCATGTTTGCAGACAGAACTATATATGCATTTCATGGGTCATCTTCCGTTTGACAGCTGACATTTCTCAGAGCAAAGCTAAAACTTGCTTTTTGCACGTAAAGTGGATATAAAAAGTTTACACACCCCTGTTAAAATGCCAGGTTTTTGTGATATAAAAAATGAGACCATAATAAATCATTTCAAAACTTTTTCCACCTTTAATGTGACCTATAAACTTGTACAATTCAATTGAAACACAAACAAATCTGTTAGGGGAAACAAAAATATAAAAAATAAAAAATGTACAATATGCTGGTTGCATAAGTGTGCACACCCTTAAACTAATACTTTGTTGCACACCCTTAAACTAATACGTTGTTGTGTGTGCACACCCTTAAACTAATACTTTGTTGAAGCACCTTTTGATTTAATTACAGTTTTCAGTCTCCTTGGGTAGAAGTCTATCAGCATGACACAACTTGACTCGACAATATTTACCCACTCTTCCTTGCAAAAGCGCTTCAAATCTGTCAGATTGCAAGGGTATCTCTTGTGCACAGCCCTCTTCAGGTAACCCCACAGATTTTCTATTGGATTTAGATCTGGGCTCTGGCTGGGCCATTCCAAAACTTAAATGTTCTTCTGGTGAAGCCATTCTTTCGTTGATTTGGATGTATGCTTGGGGTCATTGTCATGTTGAAATGTGAAATTCCTCTTTATCTTCAGCTGTCTAGTAGATGCCTGAAGGCTTTGGGCCAAAAGTGACTGGTATTTGGAACTGTTCATAGTTCCCTTCACCTTGATTAAAGCCCCAGTTCGAGTTGAAGAAAAGCAACCCCAAAGCATGATACTGGCACCACAGTGCTTCACCGTGGGGAAAGTGTTCTTTTGGTGATGTGAAGCATTGCTTTTGTGCCAAACGTACCTTTTGGAATTGTGGCCAAAAAGTTCAACCTTGGTCTCATCAGACCATAACACATTTTCCCACATGCTTTTGGGAGACTTGATGTATTGTTTTGCAAATTTTATCCGGGCCTGGATGTTTTTCTGTGTAAGAAAAGGCTTCCGTCTTGCAACCCAACCCCATAGTCCAGACATATGGAGAATACGGGAGATTATTGTCACATGTAGTACTCAACCAGTACTTGCCAGAAATTCCTGAAACTCCTTCAGTGTTGCTGTATGTGTCTTGGCAGCCTCCCTGACCAGTTTTCATCTTGTGTTTTCATCAATATTGGAGGAACGTCCAGTTCTTTGCAATGTCGCTGTTGTTCCATATTTTCTCCACTTTTTGATGACTGTCTTCTTTGTGTTCCATGGTATATCCAATGCTGTGGAAATTTTTTTGTACCCTTCTCCTGACTGGTGCCTTTCAACAATGAGATCCGTTTGATGCTTTGTAAGCTCTCTGCGAACCATGGCTTTTGCTGTAGCACGCTACTGAGTAAATGTCAGGAAAATCCTACTAGGACAGCTGAACTTTATTTGGGGTTAATCAGAGTCTCTTTAATTGATAACAAAATGAAATAAACACTACACACTCCTGCCAAAGGTGGCTCACAAACAACAAAAATGCTGGCTTAAAAACAAGATGTGAGTGCACCAACAAAGCTGAGAAAAAGCCAAAAAACATCCTAAACACTTCTTTATTACAAAAGGATGTTGTAACTCTCCGGATAGAAACTGAAGGATGCTAAGTAACGTTAGAGATGCATTGGCAATGTAGGAGTTCTACTGAATGATGCACATACAAGGAAGAGTTGCATGAATGAAGCTGACCCCTCATTGCTCTCTTACTCTTCAGCTATTTGTGCACAGCAGTCTTGCTTCATATGTTAAATACAAATATGATATTTCTAACTCATTGTCTAATATTTTCTTTAGGGGACCATAGCTGTAATAGGTGATACTAAGAATGCTTTTGTAAAGATTTACACTGGTTATTAAGAGCCAGTATCTTATCTAGAAAATTTAAATATTCTTTAACAGCTGTCCAGACTTTTATAATTGCTCTAAACTTTGATGCAAACAAAATTTCTTTGCCACAGTGACAGCCAAGGCAGGGACATAAGAAATATTACAGGGAGCAGTCATCTCTTATTACTTGGGCAACAATTCTTGTAGTGTAATCCTCCTGAGATAGTCACAGTATAATAATATTTGATAGTGTGCCTGATGGAAGAAAATTATACCGTTTCTAGCTAAACACTGCCTCTCCTCAACAAATACACCTTAAGTTTGTATAGTGCTGCACAAAGGAATCATAACAGAACATCTTTGTCTATTTCACTGTCTCTTTAAGGTATAAATTTCAAGTACTGCGGCTTCAGTATCTTTAGTGTAAACAGTATTCATCTTGCCATAACAGCTATACAAGATTAATAGTTAAAAAGCCCTTTAGAAAGGATACCATACTATGATAAAGTTGGTGTCATTCTGTTTTTTTGTTGCTGAGTATAATACGTCTGGTAAGGAATATTTCACTGTCAGTGGCACAGTTTTGAAGTTACCCAACATCAAACAACAGATGCTTCAAAAGAAAACACATGAGTAGAGTGTATTGATACTCCCTCTGATCTTAACTACACATTTCTGAGGGAACCTGCAAGCTCTCGCTAGCTACTGTAAATATTGGCAGCTTTTGTAGAGACAGTCCAAGATTAAACACTTGTGTCCTTTTTTCCAGCCACAGGCTTCTTCCCAGGGGTCTTAGCAAATTGCAAGTGGGGTGCTTTGAAAACAAATACAAAGAAAGGACTGCTGCATAATGTGTCTTGGTTTTAATTTGAGTTGGAAACCTTTAAGTTGGATTTTGCAGTTCATTAGTTTAATTGTCCTCAATATTAATGAGGACAAGTTGAAGAAAAAAAAAAAACAGAAGCACTACATTTATCACCTGCGTTGTGCACAACTTGTTTGTGTGTGACTATATACATTTGTGTGTGCATGTATGCATATGTATTAATGTACTTGTATGTGTGTATACAACTGTCACTTCCTCGCTGCCAAGAATCTAGTCATTGTGATTTTCCCACAAGTCTTTCTAGGACCATCTGCAGCACAGATATGGATTTAATTCTGACTTTACTTTATATTGTCATTGTCATGTGTCTGTAATCATAGTTTGCATTAACTCTCCTTCCATGACTATTAACACCATCTGGTGTGCTATTACTGGGACATAAACTTCAGTTGCTTTTTGGCATTTATTTTCAATTTTTAGATGAATTCCCTTTTCTCCTATGTTGCTTTTCTCCATTATTATGTCTCCTTTTCCTTTGTAATTGCTGTCCTCTCCGGAAATACTGTTTTCTGCTTATACTACTGTCTTGTTCCAATACTCTTATCGCTTCCGCTTTTCTTCTTCATTCATCTGCCTTAGCCTTTCACATCACTCGCTGAATTCCTCCTTTTAACAAATTCACTGCCCCAGCATACAGTTCACTTTGGTCTTCATCCCTTTGAGTTTGATTAGGCAACACCGATTTCTATGCCTCCATAAACCTACCGTTATCATGGTGCTGCACCCTTTCATGCACCCACCCCAGACAGTTACATTTCTTTTTGGTTCCCTTACCCACTTAGTTCTCAAATGTATTATTGCATAATACATTTTTTATTTTTGCACTTTGGTACAGACACACACATATACAATTCTCTGGGTAGGTTTGTGTAAATAGGTTTATATGCACAACATAAATGATTTTATTATGTATTTGAACTATTCTTTTTCTTAAATAAATACATATGTCTCTACCAAAAATATTTCCATGGTAGTAGAACCACAACATTTATTCACCACTTGACTACCTACAAATGAGCACTATGTCACATAACTATAACTTCTGCATTTTATAACATTAGTACTTAAATGCAAAACAATATTTTTAACTGATATATGACAGCTAAGTAATGAGGGCATATACATTATTCAACAGAGGAACTTCTACAAAATGAGCTATGCTTTATTTATGGTTAACTTCTGGTTTCCTGTAATGAAAGGAAAATGTATACAGCAAAACAAACAACCTCTATCAGTAAGTACAAACAACATTCAAACAGAAATGACTGTAGGACACTGGTACCATGTTTGTTGTTTAGTATAAAATTGTTAACAAATGAATGGTGTGTTACACGTCAATGCTGATATTATATGCATTTTTGTTAATGGGTGAAAGTACCAGCAAAAATATATTTCCCCATTATAAAACTATTAATTATGAATAAAACAAAACAGATTTCAGAACAATGCGCATAAGTCTATATACGGATTTTGTCTCATTTGCATTCACAAATTATGTTTTTGTTATAAAAAGTAAGGTCACATGATTTTCTGAGAGAAGTCTTTTCTATTTGGCCCCCTTAAAAATCTTAGTAATAAGTGCTAACCCCAATGCTTCTTCTGTCGCTAACCCTAGCCCTACAACTTACCATAAAAATCCTTTCTATAATGCTACCACTAAAGAAGACAGGCTCAGACACACACACACACACACACACACACACACACATACATACACACACAATTAAATGTATCCCCTAACCTAACCCTCACCCTAAGAAATGCATACTCTACATACACTGCATCTAGCCTTTCCCTAACTATGACTCTGAACCTAGCCTGCAAATGTTTGCAAGCATGAGTGCATGCATGCATGTGTACACACACACACACACACACACACACACACACACACACACACACACACACACACACACACACACACACACACAAAATCCACTTACCAGTTATGACAAAGCATAAATCTAGCAAAATAAACATTTAAACAGACGACCCTGCATTTCATTCTCTTGTACAAATGATTGACTGGACCAAGTGATTTTCTATATATATATATATATATATATATATATATATATATATATATATATATATATACAGCACTTGGACCATTTGGCCACCTTACGAACGAAGCACATACCGCAGTGTGTCAAACCCACACACTCCCAATTATATATACCAACTCCATGATCACACTACAGTGAGGAAAATGGCAGTTTTCTAACACTGGCCAACTGCTTCCTTTCCCAGTGGAATTTTTCTCTGATGTGAACGTTCGTTTTATTGAACGCTCGCTCTTTTCATCTCTATGAAGTGTGATTCAAGTATGTAAAGTAGACCCATATATATATATATATATATATATATATATATATATATATATATATATATATATATATATATATATATATTTATATATATGAAGAAGTTATGTACTTACCATAACATTCCATCTGTGTTGTCCATTTTCATTCTTCCTCAACCTTTGGGTTCAGATCTGATCCCTTCAATCTGATTTGGCCTTTGCAAAAGCTTGTGGCAACCAGAAAACTCTGTAGCTACTCCCTTACCCATGGTATACCAACCTCAATTACCACAGATCTTGTTTGCTAAGAACAGCAGAAAGACACAATGCAGTTACAGTGAGAGTAGATTATATCTGGAGCTAAATACCAGAGAAGAGACATACTTATAACACTCGCTCTTCCAGGAGTTTGAAGGGCAGGGGGGTTGGTGGGAGGGGAGTTGAGGAAGAATGAACACAGATGGAATGTTATGGTAAGTACATAACTTCTTTATCTGATGTTGTCAATTTTCATTTTATCCTCAGCCTATGGTACAGAGTCCCCAGCTAACTAATTCCCCAGGTGGACTCAAGAAAGAATATTCCTGACCACCGTTGAGCCAAATGATGCTCTGCCCCTGGAGACCATATCCAGTTTGTAATGAGTAACAAATGTATAGGGAGTGGCCCAAGTTGCTACTACACAAACACCATCCATAGAGGCTATAGATTGGAAGACTGATAAAGTAACCATGACTCTAGTGGAATGAGCTCATAATGGTTTTGATAAGGGAATGCCCAATTTGTTGTATATATAAGAAATACAATCTGTAAGCCATCTGGCTAGAGTCATTTTGGTAACAGGCTTTCCTAGTTTCATGTCAGAAAAAAGAGACATATAACTGGTCAGGCTTCTTGATATTTTCTGTTCTGTGTAGGTAAAAACACAATTGCCTGCGAATATCCAATAAATGTAATGTATATTGACCTTTGTTAGAAAATTTGGGAAGAATACTGGAAAATTAACAGATTGATTTATATTAGCCTCTGAAACCACTTTAGTGAGAAAAGAAGCATTAGGTCATAAGGTGACCCTGCATTTGTGAACGATCAAGTAAGGTGGCTTCGAAGATAATGACTGAATCTCCTAAATTCTTCTGGCAGAAGTAATGGCTACTAGAAAAATTGTTTTCCAGGAAAGATACTTGAGGTCACATTTAGCTGCAGGTTCAAAGGGGGGGAGGGGGTTGAGTAAGTTGCTGCAGTACCAGGTTGAGTTCCCATGGGGGAGTTGGGTCTCTAAATGAGGGCCTGAGAAGAACAGTACCTCAGAAAAAGGTTTTGCATAGTCTATGGTAGGCAGCAAAAACACCATCAAATCCTATGTGAAAATTTGAAATTGCTGGTAGCTGGACCTTTACTGTGGAGGAGCTAGCTCCTTCCTTAAAAAGTAGAGCTAAAAATTCAAGGATACTATGCAAAGGAGCTGAAAAGGGATCAATATAATTTTGGTGGGCCCAATAAGCAAATCTTCTCCATTTACTGGAGTATAGTTTATGTGTAGATGGTTTATGGGAAGATAAAAGAGTATTTGATGGTCTGGAAGAGGGCATAGGTTGTCTGGCTATTAATGGAACTGGAGAAGCCAGGCAGTCAGCCTGAGGTTTGATATGTCTGGATGAATCATGCCTGTCAGGTGAGACAGGAGGTCTGGAATCTGATTCAGAGTCCACTGTGGGTGGAGTAAATGAGGGCAAAGGAAATGTAACCAAATCTGTTGAGGACAAAAAGAAGCAATGAGGATAACTTTGATCTTTAACCTGGCAGCTTTCTGTAGGAATTTGGAAATTAGTTGGATTGGTGGGTGGGCATAAAGCAGACCGCAGGGCCAGTCATGAAGTAGAGCATCCCTTGGTGACTCCCCCTGTGGGCGGATCAGGGCAAAGTAGCTGCTGCATATGTTATTTAGGGGAGAAGCAAAAAGACTGCAGCAAGGCTGGCCCCACTGATGAAAAATCATATCCGCCATGTTCTTGTTGAGGGATCATTCATGAGGTAGAAGAATGCACCTGCTCAGCTTGTCTGCTATCACACTGGACTTCCCCGGAATGTGCATTGTGATGAGAAAGTGGTTGGATGAGATCGCTCACTGCCACAATATGAGTGCTTCTCAACACAAAAGATAATATCTGGTCCCTCCTTGTTTGTTGATGTGCCAAACTAATGACATGTTGTCGATTTAAATTACAATCGTCCTCAAAGGGAGAGCTTCTTGAAAGGCCTGCAGTGCTAAAAGCACTGCTCTCATCTCTAGGACACTGATATGCAAATTGGCTTCTTCGGGGTACTAAGTGCTTTGGACTATTTTCCCCAGGTAATGTACCCCCACCCTAACTGAGAAGCATCCCTGGTCACTATGGCCTTAGGCTGAGGGGGAATGAATGGATAGCCTTGTAGAACCTACTCTGACTGAATCTATCACCTGAGATCTCTCTTGCAAATCTGAGTAATATGTATCAGGGTTGACATATGTTGATAAAGTATTGACCATTGCATGGCTAGTATCCACTGTAGAATCCTCATGTAAAATCTGGCTAAAGGTACTAGAGTTATTGCCACTGCCATTGATCCTTGAGCCTGATGGACCACACAGGCTGAAACCTTGGTACTTGTTACTTGGGAACATATTTTCTGGGAGTGTGGTGGGTTGTTGGACTTTAAGAATTCCCTGCGGGATGCACTGTCAGAGATGCTGGGTGGGCGGATTGGTGTGATGAGGGAGATTAATTTTCTGAGCTGTGTTACAGAATCAGAATTGCATAAACATGGTAAGGCCTTGCTGTGTCTAATTATGATGGCTGCCAAAAAACACTTACTAGAAAATGGAAATCAAAATCTAAACCAACTGTACTAGAATTAGTGAATATAGTAACAGAGATAAAACAACTGGAACTGAGATCTTTAGAAAAAAGTAGGAGCAGTCTACATAAGAAAAAAATGGGAATTGTATGAACAATACATATGGGGAGGAATGAGGTTTAAAAGAAGGCAGAACTTAAATGAACTATGTAATGTTCGACTGAAAATGATTGGGTACATTATAAGTGATGTATAATGTTTGCAACTGGGAGGGTTTCAGTATGGTCTATGATGTAAAATTCTTGCAACTAGGATTGTGTCAGTGTGGTTTGTTTTCATTTATATAAATGTATGATTGCTTGTGTCATTAGTGATGGTTTAATAAAGATGTTTCTTGAAACTGAATAATTTATGTAATGTTCCTTGGGTTATATGATATATAGCAAAATATGTGAAGAATAATGTTTGTTAATGTTAATTTGTTAATAGAGTTTGATTACTTTTGTACAAATGTAAATCTGGCTATGTCACAAATGATTATTCAATTAAGGTGTTAAAAAAAAAAAACTTTTGGTACTGTAGATTATTTTGCTGACCTGTGTTCTTCAGGTCTGAACTCTTAGAGGAGGCATTGAAGCTATCATTGACTTTTTTGCTGAATAGTGCTCCTATAAATTTGAAATTCTGAGTAGGGTCCAAATGAGACTTTTCATAATTTATGGTTATCCCAATATAAGAGCATGTCTGAAGAACTTGATCTCTTGCCTCTAATACATCATGCCTGGTCAGGGTGGTAATGAGCAAGTTATCTAAATATGGAAAACCCGGAATTCCTTGCAGTCTTAATTGAGCTGCTACTACTGCCATAAATTTGGTGAACACCCTGGGGGCTGTGGTGAGACCAAAGGGCAGAACTCTGAATTGGTAATGACTGGCTCTCAGCTGGAAGTGTAAGTACCTTCTGGACCGTCTTTTCTTTTTACATGTTAATACACATCCTGAAAGTCTAATGAGTACATCCAATCATCCTTTCCCAGAAATGGGAGAATGGACTGAACTATGACCATCCAAAACCTGGTGCATTCGACTGATTTGTTTAAGTTGCTGAGATCCAAGATTGGTCTACAGTCCTCTGTTTACTTTGGCACTAAAAAGAATCTTGAGTAAGTTCCAGATTCTATCTGGTCCGGCGGGACCTCTTGGATGACACTTTTTTTTCTATCAGCTTTTGTATTTGAAGTGCTGCTTGCTCCCTCTGACTGGGTGGAACATCAGGGATTTTTCTTGAGATTGGAGGTAAAAGGGAAAAGGGGATTATATAACCTCTGGAAATGATCCTCTGCACTAAAATATCTCTTCTTATCTCTGGCCAGGCTCTCTAGTGCAGAGATAAATGACCACCGACTGCCTCCAGAGGGGGACAATTGGGTCTCCTTTCAGTTCTACTGAAAGTATCGAAAAAAGAATCTCTGGACCCTTGATTCTTTGGACCACCTCAGCTTTGGGAGTGGCATCTACCATTGGAGTTCCCCCCTCTACCCCTGGGGGAACTTCCTCCACGTGTGTCCTGGAAAGGACCCTGGAGCTTTTTGAACCACATTTTTCCAGCACCTCATTGATTCCTGGAGAAGGATCTCCAGGATCATACTAAGCTATTGGACCTAGGGCCTATATAAGTCTAGCCAAAAAGGTACCCTGGCTTTCGCCACCCAAGAAAATTTTTTTCCTGTGCCTATGTTGAGCAGAGCCACAGAGCTCATCCCTGGGGTGAATTTTCTATTTCCCATCAAATCATCAAGATTTTTCTTGAAGAGTGCTAATGAGGAGCTTTGTTTGATATAGATAGGTAGTTTGTTCCGAGTATGGGAAGTCTCTGGGACAGGAATCTATCCCTCCAGCATGTTCTGTTTATTGTAGTGACCAGGTTTAGGTCCCTAGAGTGTGTAGCTCAGAGGGATTGAGATTTCTTTAAGTGGAGTATGTCCAACAGCTCTGGGTTTGACATAGCCTTGTACATTGGGCAGAGATCACCTCTGAGTAGGCGATATGCGATGGAGTAAAGCTGGAGTTTTTTGAGGCGGTCTGCGTAGGGCATCTGTTTGAGGCTGGTAATCCTCTTTATGAGATATTTCTGCGGCCTTTCCAGTTGTTGTGGATGTCCTGTGATGTACATACCAAAAGGGGCATTGTACTCTATAATGGGTCTAATGAGTGATGAGTAGAGGGGAACAATGACCTCTTTTTTCCTGGATGAGAAACCTTTTGTGATGAGGTGTGCTATGTAGAAGGATTTCCTGACTACTGTGGCGATGTGATTATCAAAGGAGCGACTACTGTCCACCTGTGTCCCAAGGTCTCTTATCACACTTTCAGTGTTAAGTAGACTACCACCTATGTGGTAGCTCATGGGTACAGAGTTTTTACCAAGGAGGATGACAATGCACTTTTTGGCATTGAGCTTGAGGCCATGGCTTTGACACCAGGCATCTGTCTCAGTGAGGTCCTTTTGTAGGATGTCCACATTGTTAGGAGTTTCGATTATAGCTCCTAGTTTGCAGTCATCTGCGAACTTCATTAGCCAAAGACCTTCTGTGTTAGCCTGTACTTCAGAAAAGGAGATACTAAACAGGGCAGGACCCAGGACTGAACCCTGTGGTACTCCACTTGTCACTGGTCTGAAGTCAGAGTTAGAGTCTGCTACTTCCACAGTGTGGGTTCTGTCAGTGAGCTAGTTGGCAACCCATCTTGTGACATAGGGATTTATACCTAGTTTAGTGAGTTTATCTATAATTCCAGAGTGGGGGGTGGTGTCAAAAGCCTTGGCGAGATCTAGATAGGCTGTGTGAACCACCTTACCTTCGTATATGGCTTTGGTGACTGCTTCAAAGAAGTCTGTCAGGTTTAGGAGACATGATCTGCCTTTTACAAACCCGAACTGGGTGGGGTCCAGAGTTTGGAGATTACCATTGTCTTTGTTTATAAGTTCTATGATGATAAGTTCCATGGCCTTGCAGACCAGGCTCATTAGGCTAATGGGGCGGTAGTTCCCATGGTCTGTGGTGGCTCCCCCTTTGTGGAGTGGGATAACTGTCCCTGCATGCCATTCAGAGGTCACAAAGCCTGAGGTGAGGTTATGATTGAACATGGTGCTTGCGTGGGGTGCCAGCTCATTCTGTAGTTCATGTAGAACGCAGCCTGGGATGTTGTCAGGTCCCATGGATGCTGTGTTCTTGGCTTTGGAGAGTGTGGTTTTTACCTGTGCAGCCATGATTACAGGAACTTTGCATTCTTCTGGTATAGAGATGGGCCCTTTATGGGGTGAGAGGGGGGGTAAGGTTAGCACTGAACCTATTTGCCAGGATGTTGGCAATATCAGTTGGTTCTGTATATTTTGTCCCATTGTGATGTAACTCAGAGCAGATCTGAGTGTTGCCATTGAGATTTTTGACATACCTATAGAATGCTTTGTGGTTGTCTTTAGAATCAGTGACAATTTTGTTTTCGTAACTAGCTTTGGAGGATTTTATGAAGGATCTCAGTTTCTTACTGAGGCTGACCAGAGAGTTCCTCTAATCATGGGATTTTACTCTTTTTTGCAACAGTTTCTTTCTTCTGTTGTAGAGTTTGTTTATGGCAGGGGACCACCAGATTGGCTTCCTTTTTTTGGAGGATAGCATCTTGGTTCTGTTAGGGATAGCACGATCCATGCACTCTTGTAAGTGCTTATAAAGTGCATTTGTGTAGGATTCAGCAGTCGTTCCTATATTGTCCGTCTGCATGGGTGTCATGAAGTTTGCCACTTCTGTCTTAAGAAGCGTGAAGTTGGCTTTGGGGATATTTTTTACAGTGGTTTTCCTAATGAGGGGTGGGGCAGAATGTGGATGTCTAGGGTGATTAGCTTGTGGTCAGATCTGACCAATGAGGAATTGACCTCTGGTGTGGAACACCGGTCGCCCATGTTGGTAATGACCAGGTCTAGGATATTGCTGCCCCTGGTGGGGGTGTGGATAAGTTGATCCAAGGCCTTGGAATTTATGAATTCCAGAAAACGTTGAGCAAAAGAGCTGGTACATGAGTAGTTTTCCCAGTTAATGGTGGGGTAGTTGAAATTGCCCATTATTAGGGTGTTGGGTTGTACCCTAATATTTTCTAATGTATCAAGAAATGAGGAGTGGGAATCCTGGGCCACATGTGAAACTAATCTCATGGAGGAATCTGAAATTGATTACAGCGTAACCAACTGAGAAGTGACAGATGTCTGTACCTCATCAGAGATGGCTCCTGAAAGGTATCAGAGAGTTCCTTAATCAGGTCTCTCTGTAAACTGGTGAAATGTGCCAAATACTTCAGTGACCACAAGGCAAAGGTTGCTGAAGCACAGACATGTTTCCCAAATCTGTCTATCATTCAAGAGTCCTTGATTGGTGGATTGACAGTGGAACTCTCTTCGGATAGGTTCCTCTTAGTGACTGCCGCCATGACCATGTCATCAACAGGTACACTTTTTGTCCAAACCTGCCTATCTTCTGTTGCTGTCAAAATTTTATCAGGCCTCCAGGGGATTGGCTCAGTGGTGTCGTCGGCTTTCCATGCCCACCGAGAAACCAAATCTATTAGGTCATCAGCAGGTTGAGTCAGCCAGGAGGTAGACAAGCCAGTACTGAACACCTCTGGGAATACAGACTCCTCAGGTGAGGGGATATTGGGCTTCCAGCCACCTCTCTGTTTCAGGATTTCAAGTATGTCTCCAAACTGGACATCTTCAGGAAATGACCATAGGGAGTCTTCACCTTCATCAAAGTCTGTATCTCCTGTGCTTTTGTGACTGACTACTCAGGGGAGGCTAAGTGTTTCCTCTTGCACATTCTTTTCTTAGGGATCTTCTCAGTGAGATGCTCTGGGGAGGTGTCACAAGAGATGGGAACACACTGCTGGGAAGCCTGAGGTTTTGGTACCAACAGTCCCTGTGGAAAGGGTCGATGAGACTCCAAGTGAAGAGATGACAAGCCTGCAGACTGCGGATCTGAGGGGAAGGGAACCATCTTAGTTGCAGAAGCTGACAAGGCTCTCTCGGTGACCTTAAAGGCGGACCCCCCAGAGAGGAAGAGGACCCCAGATCTGTAAGGATGAGCCTTCAGACTGTAGTCTCTCCCTGCTCTGAACAGAACTCCCCCATGGCCAAAGTCAGAAACAAACTAACCCCTGCTAAGACCCTGAGGTGTAGAGGTGTAGAGATGGTCCCAAAAACCTTTGAGTTGATTGAGACACCCTGGACCTGACAAGGTAGCCTTGGTTCCAAGCATCCTCCATATCTGAAGGAACTGAAGAGCTCAGAGTGAGCTTTGGATCAGATAATAGAGAAGTTCTCAGATCCGATGCAGACAGACCTGGGCAAATTGGATCTGTAAACTCCAAAACTGAACAGGGAGTGGGAAGAGGAACTTGCAAAGGTGGGATAGTGGAAGGTTTGATCTCCTGACCCAGAGGGATAGGAGCCAAAAGGATGCTTTCCTCACTAACCTGTCCACGTCTTCATCCATAAGGTTTCTGGAAGAGCGAGTAGTCACAATAGATGAGGATTTTGGTCTCTCCAAAAAAAGGGAAGGGACCCTAGAGGGGAGTGATCCACTGATGTGGAGTATCTGGTCCTTGGGAGAATGGAAATGCTGGGAGTGGAATCCAAAGTCTTCTGTGTCGGATCCAAAATACTCTTGTCTGAAGTTTCTTTAGTCAGTTTTGGTTTTGGATCCGATGGCGGGTTTGGATCCGAGAGGTCTTTCTTTTTTGATTTAGGATCTGAAGTTGAGCTTGGATCAAGGGAGCTATGTATTTTCTTTTTAGGATCTGAGGAAGTTGTTGGATCTGATAAAGGTCTCTTCTTTTTCCTTGTTGGAATGTTTTGATGAAGTTGAAGAAGTACTTGGTGAGGAGGAAGCTCCAGATAATGCCTCACTAAAAGAAGAAGGAAATAATCTCTTCAAAATAAGTTTGTTTTTACATTCAACCAGAGCACTTGGGTTGAAAGCATGATGGATGGCACAGTTTTTTTGCAAGTGGAGCGGACCCAAGCAGAATACACAAACTGTGTGGGCATCCGAAAATGGAATTTTGTGTCCACACTTTACACATTTTTTAAACCCAGCCAGGCTTTTATCTTTGCCAGCCATAGTTCAAAGCTATATCAAAAGATGTAGAGCTAACAGGAGAAAAACAGCACTCTACCAAAAACTAAATAACAAACGTCTTTTTTTTTCTTGTATATCAAAGAAAAAAAGAAGAAAAAGAAGAAATGCCAACAATGGTATGCAAGAACTACAGTAAATGTAGCCAGAAGAAAAATATACTAACTATAGTATAAAGAAGTACACAAGTATCATCAGGAATGGGTAAGGAAGTTCTAACGATAGTAAAAAAAAATCAGTGAGATTTAAGATAAATCAGATATTTAGAGACTTAGAAGAAAACAATTTGATGAAAAGGTAGGAAATGAAAAAAAAAACACCATATCTTTCATTTTCAAGCACAAATGAGATCTGAGGTAATTGGGGTTGATACAATATGGGTAAGGGAGTAGCTCAAAAGTTTTCTGGTTACTACAAGCTTTTGCAATGGTTGAGTTGGATCTGAGGAATTGGATCTGAATACATACGTTGAGGATCCAATGAAAATTGACAACATCAGATATGTATACATATATATATATATGGATTCACTTTATAACCTTGAAATGCTGAAATATCGAATTTCAGTATCTCGATACTATAAAACCGAATCCACAAAACACCGACAAACAAAAACCGCGAAACCACATAACCGAAAACACCGCACGCACTACACTAAACATACAACACAACACCCACATCACAACATAAACAAAAAAAACAACACACATACACAACTCACACACACACAAGCAGGGGGGCAAGCCCCCCTGCACCCCCCCCTACTTATATATACTAACTCCGAGATCGCACAAACACAACACAAAAGCTCACTCACGCACGCACATTCTCCAATCCCTCACACACACTCTAACTCCAACTCAAAACCCTTACAAAACACTCACTTACCTGACATAACACCTACATCCAAACACGGCACAGCGCACCAACAAAACAAACCCGGACATTACATAGCGCAACTTCATAACCGTGAATTCGACATTTTCGACATACATCAAATTCGCGATTATGAACGTTCGCTATTTTTAACATTCGACTTTATAGCTTCGAGATACTGAAATTTGACATTTCAGTATTTCGATGTTATAAAATGAACCCATATATATATATATATATATATATATATATATATATATATATATATATATATATATATATATATATATATATATATATATATATATATATATATATATATATATATATATATATATATATATATATATATATATATATATATATATATATATATATATATATATATATATATGTGTGTGTGTGTGTGTGTGTGTGTGTGTGTGTATATATGTATAGGTCTACTATACATGATCAAAATTTCAAAAAGCTGAAACCCATATGGCTGAGACCATATGTTCGACTCCTGAAATTTCGAACATGTAAAAAAAAATAAAACACACAACATTAACTTACTTTCTAACTGCTAGCAGGGGGGGCTATGCCCACCTGCACCTCTCCACACCCCGCGTAACTTAAATATACCAACTCCAAGATCGCACTACAGTGTGGAAATGGAAATTTTTCGCACTGTACGGAGATGCCGGTTCTGCATGATCGGCATTTCAAATGTCAATCATATGGTCTCGGCCGTATGGTCTTTGACATTATGAAATGTCCACCATGTGTAGGGGACCCCTATGTATATGTACCCGTGTACCCCCCCATTTGGGAGGCTGTGCCCCCACAACCCTGCATGTTACATATTCCAACTCTGAGATCACATAACATTGGGGAAAAGGGCAAATTTCCTGCTGCGCACTGTACCGCAATCTCTTGTCATAATCTCAACCACATATGTGCGAATGCACAGTGCATTTGCTGAACCAGGACTTGCACAAATGAAGGTTCGGCAACACGGATTCAGCCAAACAAATTTCGATATCGCACGGTTGTTGAACCATCACTCGCAATTTTGATGGTAAACCATATACATATATATATATATATATATATATATATATATATATATATATATTTATATATATATATATATATATATATATATATATATATGTGTGTGTGTGTGTGTATGTATATGTGTGTGTGTGTGTGTGTGTGTGTATGTATATGTGTGTGTGTGTGTGTGTGTGTGTGTGTGTGTGTGTGTGTATTTGCATGTATAAATAAAGTGAAGTAAGTTCAGTAAAGCAATATCTCAAAAGTTTTCTGAGATGTTGCTTTGAAAACCTCACAAATGGGATGGAAGTAGTTCTAATCAGCATCATAATATGGGGTTTGGATAAGTTTGCTCACAGTGCATGGAATTCCATTCATTGATCGTAGAGATTTTCCTACTGTGCAATAGAGGTGTTCTGTTTTTGTCGGCTGCCAAGTGCACTACTTTTGCATTGTAGTGTATGCAACTGTTTTCCCATAGGTTACCTGTTGGAAACAGACAGTACTTCAATGGTTCTGTCTTGTAGAATTGTGTACAGTGGAGTAGGGATTAGCTTACTTAGTTTATTTGTGGATGATGTACACAATGGAGAAAGACCAGCATTATGTACAGATCTTTAGGAATGGCTAAGGGCTTTGGTATGCAGATATATTGCATATCAGCCCTTTCTTACTATACAGAATCATTTATACAGGAACCTAAATGCCATTTAACTGAAACCAAATTACTTAGAATCATTTAACTGAAATTAGGCTCCCTGCATCCTGGCTTTGTGTCCTCACAGTCTGCTACTCATATATTATCACTTCAGTGCCACACAACTATAGAGTAATAGTAAAATAGTTGGTTTTGCATAGAAGCCAAAGTATTTCCTTTACTTCAAGACTGTTAAGCTTGAGAGTAAGAATATTTTGGTAAACTAGAATGAAGGTACAGTGTCGCCCTCCTGTAAAATATCTACACTTGCATTCTGTTCTGTAAATTTTTTTTCTGTGGTGAATTTTCACTTATCTGGTTTTAATCATACAGCCTTCACTCTGAGCAATGCCTATAAAAGCATTGCATGTGTTTGTGTGTGTGCGTGTGTGTGTGTGTGTGCGTGTGTGTGTGTGTGTGTGTGTGTGTGTGTGTGTGTGTGGTGAAGCAAAACACCTTCCATAATTCTTAAAATTTGCAAGAAAACTTTGCTTTGTTGTACATAACTAAAACACAAGTCCTTTAAAATTGTTTGGAATTTACCAACTATAGGACAGCAGCTCTCTGTGATATTGTTTATTCAGACATCGGACTTGGAAGTTACCTTCTTTGGATGTTTGCAGTTCTATTAAAAACTAAATTCTGTCACATTCCCGCACTGTCTTGAATGGACCACACACAGATGGAAGATTATAACTTTGAGGCTGCCATTGTCCGAGGACTACCTTTACATATCTGCTTTTTTGAGCTATGATTTTGCTGAACTAGACCATAATGTTTATAATATATACTCCACAAGGCAGGTAGTACGTGAGAATGCATTTTGTGTGGTAGTACTGTATGCTGTGTCACCTGGTGCAATATTGTCCACCCACAATATCACACCAATTATTGTACAGTGAAATATTTGCTTTCAAGTTTTGTACCACATAAAACTGTTGCATAATATTTCTTTAGTGATTTATCTGACTCTGCAAATGTTTGTGCAGTGTTACTTCATGATGTAGTGCCATGAGATACTTTGTGTAAAATCTTTTGAGTGGAGGTGTTTCTTTCTGAACAGATGGTATTGCATTACAAAAGGCCAGTAGTGATGCATTGACTTTAAAATCATATAACGTATTAGTGCAGAAGTTTTGCACACAGGTGTTGCATGCTATGAAGTTTTGTTGATACTGTCTTCGCAGCGGCTGATGAGACCAATGAAAAGTCTAGACCTTCAACCTTGTTGGTATTAAAAAAAGATTGAAACAAGTATGGTGCTTCACACAAGTCACAACATAACAAAATTTCTACAAAGATGCATTATGTGGATTGTTCTTATAACAGCCAGCTACAAACAGGTTTGCTGACCGACTAACAGGAAAATCTTACTTTGAAATTATCTGGAATGAAAAATGGTGGGATCATGGAGAGAGCACGCTTCAAGGTCAAATGATCATATTAAGTGGAAGAATAAGAAGTGATGGCTATTTATTCAGTTCTGATGAAGTCCTGTTTGAGTTAAAGGACAAAAGCGTTCAACACTGAATATATATGTTCTTCACTTGGTTACTTGGACTGAATAATTTTTTTACAACTGGCTGTGGTCCATCTCTACAATGGACTGTATTTGTTTGGTCATTATGTACTCTAACCAGACTGTGACAACTTTTGCATTGCTGTCATTGTTCCTTGAGTGATAACTTTCAAGATGAAAAACTTGTTTTCAGCATGGGATACCAGTTGGCTATTTTTACATGCAAGGCCACAACTTTGGCATATTGGCAGGCTTGAAGGGCATTAATGTTCATGTCTGAAATTATTGTATGTATGTGTGACAGCCTCTCTACCCCGAGCTAGTAATCAAGGAGCCTCACCACAGACACCAGTGAGAGATGGTGACTAAAAACAGCAATACATTTACACAGTATTTAAAAATGCAGGTCTCTGCCTCAAACACAGTTTCCCCCAAGAGCACACAGGGAACATGCTCCAGACCTGGGACTGAAATCTCTATCTCTCTAGATCCCAAACAAGACTCACTTTGGAGCACAGTGTCCCAGTTCCAATTATCTGACAAACCCACACCTGGGTATTTGATTTTTGATTTTCACACACACACACACACACACACACACACACACACACACACACACACACACACACACACACACACACACTCCTGGGAAAGGCTGGCACAGATCTAGCTGTGCCTCCCTTATGCCCAGACAATAAAGTAACTATGCTAGCACCAGTCAACTGCTCTCAGGCTCTTACAATGGTATCCAGTTATACTGAGTAAAATCAATACTAATATAAATGGTAGAGTGTAATGAAAGCAACCAAGCTTTTTTGAGTGGCCAAATAAATAAAATGAGTACAAGTACTCTCAATACGTTAAAGGTATTCTCTAAAAGGCCAACCACAATGAACATATAAAAATATTTAATAATAAATAATAAAGTAGAAAACATGAGAATACTAAATATCTAAGTACAATAAACATCAGAGTTTCAATTACAGGAGAAATAAAAGTAACACAGTTGGACAGATTCAAACAGATGCAGAAAAACAATACTCAGCTAATCATACTGTATTTCCTGACTGTCTAAAGAATTACTGTTCTCTAGCTAATTTAATTAATACAGCAAGGCAAGATTGGATGCTTACTTCCAGAAGGCAAGGTGATGAGCTTCCAACTAAGTAAACTGAACTGAAATCATCTAACTATGATAATTGTCTTAGATTTTTATATCAGGTTCCAAAGAAAACAAAGCAAAACAAGTTACTGTGTGAGTTCCATTCTCTCAGTGCTGGTTATGGAATGACATCAGATTTGATCACCTGACTCTGGTACAATACGCACTCTGAGCTTTGCTAAGATCTACAGTATTTGAAATTTATAGAACAATTTGAACAATTTCAAAAACTTCTACTCTTCCCTTCCAGAATTATTTGTTTGAACATAAATATTTAATCAGTTATAATAACACTGTTGATACATTTTAACACAAGCATCTGTACAAGTCAGTGTGAGAGTCAAATGGCACAAAATTATTTACAGAACTCCAGCTAATTATGCTGTCATATGTTACACATGCACTGCCCTATTCTCCCTTGCATAGATGGCAATACCTCACACTGTCACAGTATGTATGACTTGAACTTGTCAACATTCACCAGTATTAGTACAATCTTCCAAATACACTATTTCTTGGCTGAGTAGGTCTAGTAAGTCTAATTCTGTGTAATCTAAACTTACTGATACAAAACAATAAACTATAAATGAATTCAGGAATTTTTGAGTGCGCACACACACACACACACACACACACACACACACACACACACACACACACACACACACACACACGCATGCGCACACACACACAAAGACATGCACTATTTTGTAAGTTGCATAGATCTCCAACATTGTACAGTTATAGCACAATATAATTATTTTATATTCTGTTGTAGAATACATTGCACCCCAATTTTATGCAGGTGAGTAGAAGAGCACTAAAGCTATCAAGTTAATTTTTGTTGTCTTAATATCAAGCTGACTACATTCGGGCATGATAGCAAAACTCACCTTCAAAAGCAGGCCAAATGCACCAAGCTAAGAAATGGGTACATTCCCAAAATACCTCAACCCTAGCTCCTCTTATCATTTCCTCAACTACTATTTCAGGTCCCCCCTGCTCTGTCAAACTGTATATAGCCAGTACATGTAAATATTCATTTTCTTCATCTAGAAAGACCTGTTACTTACTCCTCCTGTGTATTTCATTTGATTTGTGTAACAAACATGTGAATGTGTTTACACACACACACACACACACGCACACACACATATATATATATATATATATATATATATATATATATATATATATATAAAACATTTATTTTTATTTATTTTTCAGCAGAGGCCAGGGAGAAAAGCTCTACATAGAAAAATTACAGATACATTTAGATATTTAGACATGATCAGTATACACACAAATTACAATAGACATGTTTTTACAGTGGTATGCAGCACATTAACAGTTACAGTGGAGAGAACAAACAAGAAAATATTAATTTAAAAATAAAGGTAATTAACAGATTTGTGGTGTACAGCTGAAATTTGGAACATAGGTAGAATACATACATAGTACACAGGTACAGTACATACATTGTACATTAGCCAGTGTTTGTGAGTAAGAGTTAAAACTATTATCATGTACTGTAGGTTTAGTATGTGTACCTATATATATATATATATATATATATATATATATATATATATATATATATATATATATATATTGTTGATGATATGATCAGTTCACTGGCCATGTAAACAAATACAAAATAAAAATACAAAATAAAAATAAAATAAACACAAAACACTCTCCTCAACCTGTTTAGCATAATATAAAAAAGCCAACTCAGCTGATGTAAAAATTTTGTTGCAAAAATGGCAGGTATCAAAAAGCTTCAGGAGATAATTATTCTGCCCAGGAGAATTTCCCAGGGTGTCTCCTGATAATTCCGCCCACAGGAATCTGTACTCAGACTCCATCTGTAACACCACTGGCATTTTTTTTTACCGCTTTTCCTATTAGTCACTCAAATACATCATCTCCCTTCTCTGCCGGTCCTACTTCTGAGTCTATTAGTCCATTGTTTTCTTTTACTTCCAAAGACTTAAACCCAGTATCCTCTCCCTCTTCTTAGAAGGCTGCATATAGAGCTTTACTGCTTTTGCAAGCACTGCCATCAATAACATATTTTTCTCCTCTGGCATCTCTCTTGATTTTCAGAAAATAGACAGTTAATCCCCTTCCTAAAAGTACTTTTGTGTGAGCAAACTTACCACAGCAGTAGCTGTTTGAATAGGTCACTGCATCATATGTCCCCTTTAATATTAGCACCCTCAACTTCAGAAGATGAATGGGCATGAGGAAGGTGACTAAATAAGCTTTTGTATACTGTCCAGACATTCATTCTTTGGCAGGATACTTCCCATATAGCTAGAAGCTTCTGCAGCATGATCTAATGATAAACATCGTATGTGTTCTTGTCATGTAAACAGCAAGCATTTCATTTTGCATTTTCTTCAGAATTGAAGATCCTTGAATCTTCTATTGCTTGTCAAGTTCTTGATTGTGTTAACTACCTTAGCATATAGGGAAAAAATCATACGGGAGGCAGGGAGATGGGGAACAAACCTCTATCACAAAAATAATGTTTTAACACATTTAATCATAAATATTCTGCTTTTATATACTAAGCATTGAAATATACAATAAAACAAAATAGTCCTAAGCTCTCAGCAATCAGCAATACTTACAATATTATTGTACCTTAAGCAATATAAAAACATTGACATGTACATTAAAATAAATAAAAATAATCATAAAACTCTGAAAAATCACTATTATCAAATCTCATTGCACCTAAAGTTGTAAGAAACAGTGCACACAATAGGTCTGTTTGAAAAAATCGGATCTAAATATTCTTATCTTGATATTACTTCATTCTTATAAATGGCATTTGCACTGACACCAAGTTTTCATGTAAAATAGTCAGTACCACAGAAAGAAGCCATATGCTCACAAATCAAATAAATAAGCTTGTTTTGAAGCAATAGCATTCAAACAGTTAAAAGCAGCAAGACCTTAAAAAAAATACTTTCTAGTGCATGCAGTGAAGGTACCAGTGGGCTAATTAAATGCAAACAGAAAAAAC
The DNA here is from genome assembly GCF_019279795.1 of Protopterus annectens. Classification (NCBI taxonomy): domain Eukaryota; kingdom Metazoa; phylum Chordata; order Ceratodontiformes; family Protopteridae; genus Protopterus; species Protopterus annectens. Next base: position 69,075,468 of record NC_056744.1, on the reverse strand, counting down.
ACAAGAGGTGATAGGCTAAATCTTCTTAGCTCCACAGGATCACCTTTTACCAGCACTCTTTATTGCTAGGGGAAGACGCTATTAATATATAGCATTGGTAGCAAAGGTTAGAATCAAACGATAGGAACACTGGGTGAGGTTTTGTTTGGTGTGAAACAGACCTCTCAACTGTCCCTATTTTGTAGGAATGTTCCTATTTTCAGGCCTGATTTAGAATGTTCCTATTTTTGGAGGTATGTCCCTATTTTCAACTTGATTTACCCCTTCACACAATTTTCTGAATCCTCTTTATCACATGTGATTTTTGAAGATGTTCGGTATACAGAAAACCACACTACATGACCAACATACTAGTGACAACAATAATTTAAAGGAGGAGGACACACATCTTATAACTCCCTTTCACTGATACAAAAATAAATGGCCTCATTTGGTAAAATTTTATATTAGCGTTCATTAAAGTCTACAGATTTTACACTGTCTCTTAGATAATGTGCTTATATGTTTCCATCATTTTTATCACTCTCTGCTTTTTAAACATGTTTTGGAACAGTATCCCACATTCCCACTGGAAATGGGAAGAGTTACGTGCTGTTTGGTATTTAAATTTTATGCTATTTAAAGGTTCAGATTTTTAGCTGGATGGTCCTGTTTTTCAAAGGTCTTTGCTCCTATTTTCAATTTCTGCAGGTTAAGAGGTATGGTGGGAAGAAAGTGGAGTTCAGGGATGTTAAAACACACAGGAGGATATAACTCAAGGGACTGATGAGACTAGTAGATGGGGACATAAGGAAAGAAGGGAATCTAGGCAAATAGTTACAGGATTAGGCAGACCTGGCAAATGGACAGAGGTGGTCATTATTGAAGAGATTCCAAGAGCAGAACCTGTGGAACCAGTAGTGTTAGTAACAGATGAGGGAAGGGAACAAAAGGAAATGGGAAGAGGGTAAGGGGAACAAAAGGAAATGGGAAGAGGGTAAGGGGAACAAAAGGAAATGGGAAGAGGGTAAGGCTGGGAATTAAGAAGTTGACATGAAAGGCCTTCTAGGAAGTCAGATTTTAACAGAAAGAGACACTTTTTTGTTGCTGGACATATGGGGCATGAGTAAGTTAAGAAATGGTACACAGGTAAGTTCATATGGTGGAGATGGAGAGGCTAACTAAAATATGGCATTGATCCTAGCATAGGCTGTGGTATCTCACTGATGGGAAGAAGTTAAGAATTGGAGATAGCTGAAATGGACTATAGTGGGATGAATCAGAAAGAAATGAAGGGTTTTAGCTGGACCAGTAGTTAATAATGAAGAGGCAAGGAGAGACACAAACGAAGATGATTGCTGACGTATCCAGCACTGAAGGGTAAGAGAACAGGTAGTACTGGAGACATGGCATTAAGGATGTAAAGAAGGTAGGTGAGTCTTCCTCTACGGGATCAGTACTTTATGGACTGGGAACTTGACAGATATGGCCACAGTGAAGGTAGTGTCAGGACTTATCTTGGACAGGATATATGAAAGATACTGTGAAATGTTGTAGTCTACATTAACCTGGAAGCATGGACTATAGAAAATGTAGCCTGAAGGAAGGTTTTCATCCTGGCGATGTCAGGATCTTGGATGCAGTATTTTCTATTTGAGGGGGGGGGTCATATCGTTGCCTGTCTAAAACACAATAAAGAAGCTACGCCTCAATCAAGGCTTACAGTGTGTGGTTGCAGCAGCAGTACAGAACAGACAGATGTTATGTGGGCAATTGGGAGGAGGTATGGACCATGAAAGAACTTTCAGATGCAGTTGTATTCTATGTCAGTAAGAAATGAACAGTGCTGCTACTGAAAGAGGGATTTGGGAAGGAGGCATGTAGACACCATCTTGCTCTTAAACTGGGATGTTGGGAGAGAAGAAAGGAACAAAGAATCCTTTAAAAGAAGCAAATAGATGGCAAGGACAAAAGTAAGGTGGGAATAGGAATGTTATAATGAGCAAGAAGGATGTTCAATAGGTAGGAAGGAGGAAGAGAATGGAAAATAGCAAAAAAAGGAGATGGAAGGTGAAGCTGTACAATGTCAGGAGCTTGGGAAAATGGAGGCATTGTAAGGTATCCTGGGGTTTGAGAAGGTGGACATTGCCAGCATCATCAAGGCACATTTGGGATATGATTCTTCCAGACAACCATATTGGTGAAAGTGACAATAAGTGAAATACAGGTAAAGGTAGAGTGGTAGCTTATCTAAGAGATGGGACAGCTTGGGAGATGAGGAAGACAAAGCAAGAGAGTAAGGCAGAATGTGAATAATGAGAAAGGTAAGCACAGCGGCAGGTAATCTGAAGGATCAGTGTGGAGAAAAATGGTTGTTAGGTACCACCTATCACTTCTGGAGCTGAAACAAGAAATTCTGAGTGTTAGAAAAAAAGAGATATTCTACAGGCTGAAGACTGAACATTTCTTACATCCAGAATAGAAAGGAAATAGTCCTGAAGGTAGAACTGGATTGGTACAAGACCTCACCAGACAAAATAGCATTTTAGACTTAGTCCTCATTAGGCCTAGCAAAGTTCACAATATGGAGGTGAGATCTCTACTTGTTAGCAATGACCATGTTACAGTCTGGTTCAGTTTTGGCAAGACACTGGAGACCCAACTACTAAAAGCTTGAGTACAAGCAGTTAGGAGTGGAGGCATAAAAGCAACTTGAATAATGGGAAAAAAATGAAAGAGGCAAACAACATGTGAATAAAATGTAGAGTGCATTCTGACAGGTATGTGTATGTATTTACATAAAAAAACGAAAGAAAGCAAAGCTCAGGAGGATATAAAAGTGTTTGAATAGAAGCACCCAGTCTGTACTCAAAAATTAAGAGAAATTATTCAAATGGTGAAAATAAGTAAGAAGGGAGGAAGAAAAGCAGGCTTATGGCAATATGAGATGATTCGAACCCAAGGGGCAAAGTAGTGAGAGAAGTTATTTTTTAGATACATTACACTGAAGAAGGGGGTATCAACCTAAACCGACAGATTAAGGATGGAAGGGACTATATAGATGGAAAATATGTTGCTGAAGTACTAAAGACATGCTGTGTTTCAGTATTTACAAAAATATATATATAGATACTGCTATGGGGAAGGAAGGGAAGAAGGGATGGAGATGTGAGAGATGGACAGACGTGTCAACAGGGAGGAAGAAGGCAGAAAAGAGGAACTGGACAGCTTACTGAAGGACAAAGCATAAGGCCCAACTAGGAAACCTGGCAAGTAGTCCAACAAAACCACAAACAGAAATCTTTGTTAGTAGTCCAATTTGTGGAGAGGTACCAGATGACTAGAAAACCAAGTGAGGCAGTGAGACTAATCCAGTTCAATACAGACCATTTAGCCTAATATTACCAGTTGTGAGTTTGGCATAATGGTTAAGGTGTTTACTTCAAAGATACAAGGTACAGGGTTTAATTCTGACCTCTGGTTATTAACCTAGGCTTGTAATAGTCTGCAGACTGATGGTCTTGCATGAACCTATGGTGTTATGAAGATGATTCTGAAAAAAAGGCTTGTGAATTTTTTGAAGGAGAGTCAGCTTCAGGACCCAAACCAGCATGGCTTTACTACTAACAACCTCTCACCCAAACCTTCTGCTACATCTATAACTGGACATTAGCAATAGATAAGGGAGTAATAGTATATATGGTCTCTTTGGACTTCAAAAAAGCCTTTGTTTCAATGGCGCAATGAAGTCTACCTAGTAAGTTAGAAAGGCTGGGATAAAAAAATTGGTGAAGGAATGGATGTGAAGAATATCTCAAAGGCTGATGGCTAGGACAGGACTACCCAGAGCAAGGGAAGTGGTCAGTGGAGTGACACAAAGTTTAACTCTGGGAACCTAACTATTCAACATATTTATTTGTGATAAATCTGAAGACGTGATTATCAAACTAAAACTACTTGCAGATGATACAAAAATTGAATTTATAGCCTTTTCATTTGACACAGCGTGAGAAAGAGAGAAAGGGAGAGAGAGACAGAGAGAGAAAAAACATGCTAATATGATATGTATACAAACAATGCTGTATGGGAAAACTGAAAGGGTGGAATTGGAGCTCAAGGATAGAGGATGGAGGAAGGGCCACGAGAGGTTACTGGAGTTACAAACTTTAATCTAGACCCAAGAAAGTATTTATCAAAGAGAAAGTGGATCCTTGAAACATACTGACTGAGTAAGGTTGTGTCTTGTGAATCCACAGGTACCTTTAAGAGACAAAGTGAAGCAGTAAGGTGCTGGGATCTCAAAGTGCAAAGAGGCAGCAGCTAGTAGATATTAGATGCAAGTGAGTGGACAGATTGGATTTGCTTTTGTCTGCTATCACATTAAATAATACAGTATACGTTTTATGAAACATCAGTGAACATGACCTATTCTGTGATGATCAGCATAGCTTTAGACTTGATCATGACACTTTCACTGCTCTTCTGCGTCTGACAATTTCCATGTCCAGAAGTATGCCTCAAGGTATGATTACATGGTCTGTTTGCTGATCTAGCTTTTCTGTCTCTGCTCTCTGTGTAGCTAGCTCTTTATCTATCTATCTATCTATCTATCTGTCTATCTATCTATCTATCTATCTATCTAGCTATCTATCTGGCTAGGTATCTGTTCATCAGGGCAGATCCCATTTATATGTGAGGACAGGGAGCTAAAGATCCAGATATAACTATTTACTAAAATATGTCTATAGCATAAATATAAGTTCTACATAGCCATAAATTACTTTATAAGTAGGGGTATATGTTGTTCTGTGAGAGTGTGTGTGTGTGTGTGTGTGTGTGTGTGTGTGTGTGTGTGTGTGTGTGCGCGCATGTGTGTGTGTGTATGTGAATGCAAGTGTGTGAGGATGTGCTTCAACATTTTTTAAGCAATGACTGAATAACTTCATATATCCTGAATTTACAAAGTGACAACTGTCCTCTGGTCGTTGGTGTATGGTGACTGATGCAAGGTTTAAGTAAAAGGGAAGATGGCATCAGCACAGTATGCTCAGTGAATACAGATACAGGTTTATGACATTGCTATATATAAATAGCAGATACAGTATCAGCAGCAAAATAGGTGTTCTACTTGGTGAATGAATAGGAAAAGTTAGTATAGAAAACATCTCAGTGTCAGAGGAAGAGAATTTGCATAATATAGAATATCAGTCAGAAAGCACTTACAAATATGGCACCTGGGTATTAGAAGAGATTTCATGTTTCAGAGGAGTAGAAGACATTTCATATAGTAAAAGAAAGGCAGAATCCATCAGACTTTATGGAAAGAATCCTCAAAAGAAGGAAATAGATGAAAGATGAGAAGGTAGGGAATATGTCACTAAAATAAGAGGAAGACATGAGAGTGAGGAACCACAGTGAGTATAGCAGTAAGAATAAAGATAGGTAAGAGTGAGAAGAGAGAAGGAGAGTAGTATATGAGACGGCCTGCGAAATTAATCAGTGCGTGAAGGGGAGGAAATTGTGTAGGGCTGACAAATAATGGGGTAAAAGTTCAAATCAAGAGAAATCTATTAGGTGTATAAGTAGCCTGAGGTTTGTGAATATTTAGTCAGACCCCAAAAAAAAAACTAGTTACAATGCCAGCTACTGGCTATGTGAGACTTGATGGTTATATCAAGTTTAGGCGCAAATCTATTAATTCTAAAAGAAATGTATTTATTTGTTGTGATATGTAGGCACCTTTGCCTGAATCTCCTTGCCTGTTGGTCAGTGGTTTGACTTGTATGAAGACGGTGCTAATGTGGTGAAAAGTAATCTAGAGGGTATACCAAGTCTTAGACAGTAAGGGGTATTTGTTGGAGTGCAGTATTTTGTAAGGCTTCAAATTAGTGACAAGAGGAAGGCATATCAGCAGCAAACAACATGATCCTGCTACAGACTATATATGTATGTGGGGTGTGTGTGTGTGTGTGTGTGTGTCTGTGTGTGTGTGTGTGTGTGTGTGTGTGTGTGTGTGTGTGTGTGTGTGTGTGTGTGTGTCTGTGTGTGTGTGTGTGTGTGTGTGTGTGTGTGTGTGTGTGTGTGTGTGTGTGTGTGTGTGTGTGTGTGTGTGTGTGTGTGTATGTCAAGTTATCGAACTACAAAAATACATATACCCAATTGCAATAGTCAAGGTATGGCTTAGTACATTATTCTTTTACTACTGAATTGCGACAAATAAACAAAATCATTAGGTATTATCCTTCTAAATTTAACCTGGTTCTAAATAATCTGAGCAATGAATACTAAATATTTTAATTGAATTAATAATACTAAATGCATTAAGTACAAAACATCTTCAGACTTGCTTGGGCCTCCTTTGGAATAGGCCTGGGCTTCTCCAGTGAGACAGGCCTTGCCAATAGCTATCATACTGAGAACCAATATAATACTTAAAATATGAAAATTAAAGTTCTATATGGTGAGAAAGTATGTTTATTTGATAGTACAATAATATTGATTGTGCAAATCCAACCCATGCTAATAATGTTATGATTAATAAAGTACATTACTAATAATGACGTGAAAAATGAGTCTGATAATTGTTTCTAATGTGGGTGTAGCGAGCTCCAGCTTGCAGGAAGTACTAGAAAATGCACTTTTGGTTCTGGTTAGCGTAAAGGGAAATCTCAGAACAGACAGTAGCGTGAAATTTTGAATCATAGACGATAATAAAAAATTGCTATTAAAAGTTTACTTGCTAGAGAGGAGAAACAACTATCGTGAAGAGGTTTGAAAATAAGTGAAGACAATAGCAGTGTCGCTTGCTGCATTAATGGAAGGCATTTGTCCCACTGCAGAGAAAAACAGTGACACTGTCTTGGGGGGCTAGGGTAATAAGCCAACATATTTATTTTAAAGATATTGATCCAATCTAATTTTTCCTTGGTTCACTTGTACCATAAAAATGTAAAAGGCAGATTTATTTTAATGTTAATGAAATAATGCTATTGAATTAAAAGCTCATTTACAGGTGACACCTGTTAACCATTTAGATCATCAGTTGTCCTTTGATGAACATATCTAAGATAAAACATGAGATCCCAGAACGGACCCTCATTCATATAGAATGAACACTCAGACTCCCTCTTGACATCATCCAGAACCCAAAACTGAACTTGAGACTCTGACATTCAGAGGCAGCAATACTCCAGTGCCACTAAAATCCCATACAAGAGGAGAAAGGAGTTGGAAGAGAGATCATGTTCTTGTGTAATTTCTGTAGCTGATGACTTGTAGGTCATGAAACTTTGCGGTAGGACAGCTTGTCAGTATATGAGAAATGTTAAAACTCCTCAACAAAATGTTGACGTATAATTCACTTCTTTATTATAAACACATACTGTTAACAGATATGAGTTTTCTCCCACATCCCAAAGACATGCTGTAGGTGGATTGGACACTCCAAATTGGCCCTAGGTGTGAGTGTGTACGTGTGTGTGCCTTCTGTGGAAGGTTGGGCACTGGGCTGGCAACATGACGTTAACCAATTAACAACGTTAACCAATGACTCCATCCAGGTAAATCGTCCACTCCTAACCCTCAAAATACTGACCATAATAACTCCATCAATACAGCCAACATATTTAATACCTATTTTACTAATACTATCCAAACTCTAGCGTCTCAGCTATCACCCAATATCTTTAATCTCCCTTCCTATAACTCTACCCCACCTCCTCCTTTTCATTTGCAACCCATCCCGACTTCATATATTCTGACCCAATTACAAAAACTTAAACCTTGCTCTCCTTCTGCAGACCAAATACCTGCCGACTTCCTACGGCTATCAGCCAAAGCTATAGCTTATCCCATTTCTATTCTGATCAATAGGACTCTCACTGAAGGTCAAATACCCAGCCTATGGAAAGTATCTCATATCATACCTCTTCATAAAGGTGGACAATCCATTGAACTCTCTAATTACCATCCTATTGCCCTTCTTTTACCTCTGGCAAAGATCATGGAGAAATGCATCCATAAGCAACTACTTGAACACTTAACCAAAAATAACTTACTTTCCAGCTGTCAACATGGTTTTAGACCCTCACATAGCACTACCACTGCCCTCCTCTCCTTTACAGATTGTATAAATAAAAACCGCAACCTTAATTACCTTTCCTCTGCACTCTTCATTGACCTGTCTAAAGCTTTTGACATGGTCAATCAGCAGATTTTCATAAACATACTCAAATCCCTCTCTTTAGATACACCTTCCATAAAATGGTTCCAGTCCTACCTCAATAATAGACAACAAGCAGTAATCTGGGATAAGACACTCTCTACCCTTCAACCAGTTACCATAGGTGTCCCTCAGGGATCCATACTAGGGCCTCTTCTCTTTTCAATTTTCATCAATGACCTTCATTTAGCCATCCCCCAAGCCACTTGAATACAATATGCTGATGACTCCACACTTTTATGTTCAGCCAAATCCAAATCTGAACTTCTCTCTCTTACCCAGAACACATTTAACATAGTTGAACAATGGTTTACACAGTGTTGCCTTCTTTTGAACCCTAATAAAACTAAACTCCTCCTCTTTACTCCAACTCAAAATTCCTCTCCATTGGATTTCTCAATTAAATCCACTAATGGTACCATTATATCACCAGACCCAACCACCAAACTTCTGGGCATTATCATAGATGACAACCTCAATTTTGACACCCATATCAATATTACAATAAAAACTGTCAACAAAAAACTGGGCTCCCTATATAGGATTAGACCTTTCCTCTCCCCCACTGCTAGAACAACTATAGCACACACTCATCTAATCTCTACTCTCCTCTATGCATCACCAATTTTTACTAACCTTTCAAAAAAGAACCTTAACAAACTGGAAAATTCCTATAACAATATTGCTAGGTTTGCTACAGGTAACCCCTACAGAACCCACCATTGCATAAATATAAAACAGCTTGGATGGCTGGACCTACAAAACGTGATTAAACTCCACCAACTAACCATTGCCCATAAAACCCGTTATAAACCTTCGTCTACTCCTATTCTATCCACCCTCATCACACCATATATAAATCTGAAATCCCTACGTTCCTCTCACAAAACCTTGTACATACCTCTAAACCCAATAACAAGGCTGGAGAATCTCTCTTTTCTAATGCTATTGGAAAAACTTGGAATCTTCTCCCCAGTGATCTTTCCTCTCTCCCCTCCCTCACTTTTTAAAAACAAACTGAAACTTTACCTAACAACACACTGGCTGTGCCCCTGTTTTAAACCAGACTAGGGATCTAGCCAACAAGATTTACCTAAGTTTCTGCCACTATTGACTACATATGTACTATTTTATTTTCTTGACCTATAAATACCACCTTTTACACTACTCTAGAACAAATACATTTTCTTTACTAATAAACAAAGTTCTTTACTACTAAACAAAGTGTCTCTCTCTAGCCATACTATCCTCTGTCTCTCTAAATTCTCTTTACAGAAGATTTTTCTTTCTTCTATACTCTAGTTGCATATTTTACATAATTACTCTTTCATCACTTGTCCTTCTTTATTGTATAATTACCTCCATTTCATACTACTTTACTATAAATTTTCTAGCTCTAAAGCTCTTTGCTTTGTCCTCTCTGATTTCCATATTATAACCTGCTAGAAGCATAGTACATAATGTATGCATCTACATAGTTACCTTATTTACTTTTTATCCTTCCAAGGTTTTATTTTGTAATTTGCAATGCATATCTCAATATGTTTTATTCTTCTTCTAGTCCTATGTTAAAATGATTTTTAAGTTTTTTTTTTTTCACTTAGTTTATCTTGGAGCTTTTCTCCCCGGGCCTCTACTGAAAATGGACATATATCCAGTTAGAAAGCAAAAGATGCCACGGCCAGACTGCAAAGAAACGTTTTTTACAAACTTTAATTGAACGCTTTAAATGCTTAACAATAAAAATAACATTTTTCGTCCTGTTTGAATGCAAAACTTCTTCAGAAAACTCACACAATCAAGAATTTCAAAGTCTAGTATTTATACATTCTTTCTAAAAGCGCGCCAAATCTTTTAATTACTTATCTTCTTAAAGAAATATACATTCTAACAAAAGAGAGACTGGACAACTTCATTTTATGTTAACAGCTTTACAAATCCCTATATTCTAGATAGGGAAAAAATGTTGCAACATGACCAACTTTCCGGATACCTATAATTTAATATTTTAATATTTTAATCTTTTGGTGGTATATATACAAAGAATTGGATGTATAGGTGGAAGTAAAAATATATATAGATATATATATATATATATTATATGTATTAAAAACTGTGATACATGTGTTAAAATATATATACACACACACACACACACACACACACACACACACACACACACACACACACACACACACACACACACACACACGCACACACGCACACACCCACACAGACACGCACCTCAACCTTACCATATACAAAATGTAAAATATAAAATATATAAAAATAAACTATAATGTAAATATAAATATAAATGCATATTATGTGATCATTATAATATACACGATATGTATATCATATGAAATATAATATATAAAATGTAGACTATAATGTAATTAGATTATGAATATTATATAATGATTATTATGATTATAATATACAATGAATCAAAAGTACGCTGATTATGCCTTTATATATTTGTATATGTACGATCTTGTACTTACATTTCGATCAACCTTTTAAATACTTAAAAATTCTCGAATGACATTTCATGAAATATCTAACATTCAATGTTTAATAATACATTTAATAAACTCTATATATGTATAAATTAATAAATTAAATTAAATAAATGAATTTAATGTTAATATTAATATTCATAATTTAATAAATTAATAAATTAATAAATCCATACATTCAATGTTTGTATAAGATATTTTGTTGTTTTTAAAAACCACTTTTTGTGTTGTAACCTATCTTTCCAAACTTTTCCAGTTAGACTAGCCCGGTCAACAAATGTAAAATAAATAAATAAATAAATAAATAAATGACACCGTAAAATGCCACTGCCAATTGTTCTGCGGACTGTTGTTCTGCTGCGGCGACCCCTAACTGGGAAAAGCTGAGAGAAGAAGACGACTGTTAACAGATCAGTAACCATACAACTTACTTTGTCTACTTGTCCACAAGACAGATCTAGCACTGTGGCACTGATGAACATTTTTACAAAAAACTGAACAAGATCTACAGTATAATAAGCTCCTTATTTCTAAAAACGTGACAAAATTATAATAAAATAATTCAGTAGGACTGGCAGATTTTAAATATATAGACATAAATGGAAGCTTGTAGAATGATTTAGAGGGGAATATGAAAGTCTGTTTTTAAGGAAACTTTTTTTGAACCATGAAAGAGTGTACAGAATTTAGTAGCAGAAATCAAAATTATTAGTGACTTCAGACATGGCTCCAATGGGGATTTGCTGTGGGTTTAATTAGTTATCAACAGGTGAGATATTAGCAGAACACCGAACTTGGAGATGGGCAGTATCAGCAAACGTCTCACAGGCACTTTACTTGAAGAAAAAAAAATTATATTATTGGCATGCTGGTACACCTGACATTTTAATTTGATCAATATTCATGGGTAGTGTATCACTCCAGAAGTTACTGCTTACCTATTTCTACTGTGAGCTAGACTGAAGTTAAACCTGGCCCTGAACAAACTGAAACAGATTGGGTTTACAATGTTGCCCTGGATGTTCCCTTTTCAGGAACTTGTTAAATATTATATTTTTTCTGACAATGGTCAGACTTTGATCTGAATAACCAAATAAATTTTTAAGGGATTAGAAAAGCAAGACTTCCATTCCTTTCCATAATACAATGTACCTTTATTTACCTCATGAATACAAGGCATCATTCTCCTCGTTTTCGGTTTCTCTTATCATTATAGTTTTCACAAAAGTATAATGTGCAGTGATAATATATTCACTATGTGCAGATAAACAGCCGAAGACACTGTGCATAATAGTGATCCTGATACTGTTGTATCTAGGAACTGTTTTTCAACTAAAAATGAACTTGCTTCAAGAAAAATGACTAGTAATAGAAGTTGTGGAAATCAAAACAGTATTGGCATTTAAACATGCATTAAATAGGCCTATCAGAACTGTATTGTGCAGCCTATTAAACAAAAGGCAATCCATATAAATGTAGGTTTTAGTCTGAGAAATGGGCAAATAAGTGACTTCACGCTAACGTTAAACAAATCTATTAGTGATTGCAGAGCTAGGAATGCTATTTCTGATGAATGAATTGGGAAATGCTAAGCTGACACACAGGTGGATAAAGTGGCTAAAACATGACAACATGATTTGAAAAAGGTTCAGCAGGAAGTGTTAGTGTGCACATCCTTACCTGTGAACACTCACACTTCATTCTCCTCATTTGGGGAAAGCCATGGATACGGTAGAGATGCTGTGATATAAATTGTTCTCTATCTTATTATTATTAATATTTATCATGTAGATGACTTAGCCAAGGTAGCTGTGTGGTAGTTGGGAATTACCAGTGGATTTTAGATTTCCCCTGAATTTGGCAAGATCAATAAGACACTAGGAATGTCATTGACCTGATTAGGGTCAGTTCATAGAATATCCTGGCTGCAGTGATGACCTGATTCATGAGCTGCTCAAAAATGAATTGCCTGTCAGTGAAATATGAATGCATTAACACAGAACATACAGAAAATGGTGAGACTGACACACGGTTTTAATGGTTGTGTTTTCACTTCAGAAGAAGTTTTAAAATAATGTAAACTTGTTCAAAAGGAAGTTATGGCAGAGAGTAGGGGGCACATCCAGACAAGGCAACAACTTCCTTTAAGAAGTCTTGATGAGATGTCACTGTTGCAGAGGCCTTCCCTAAACAATCTATAATATTTTGTCCTGTTACTTCTTCTTTCGGCTTTTTCCTGGGTTGGGGTCGCCACAGCGGATCACCTGTCTGCTCATGATTGGCAGTGGAGTTTTATGGTGTCAAGTTGCCAGCCCGGCACCCAACCTTACACAGAAGACACACACACACTCACACCTTGGGCCAATTTAGAGTGTCCAACAGCATGTCTTTGGGATGTGGAAGGAAACTGAAGCACCCGGAGGAAACCCACGCGACCACAGGGAGGACATGCAGACTCCACAGAGAAGGCACCCCAGCCGAGAATCGAACCGGAGAACCTCTTGCTGTGAGGCAGCAACATTAACCGCTGCACCACCGCGACTGCCCATAATATTTTGTCCTGTTACTGTTCACCTTAAAATCACTTTTTCACATCACCCAAGCGTTATTTACAGTTGCTCACACGACAACTTGAGTAGACATTTGCTCATGTTATGTGGTTTGCTTCATAATTGAGTAAGATTGTAGTGCTCTTAAATCATTATTTGGAGGGGGGGGGTGTTGGTCTCACAACCTCCTCGAGTGAGTGGAACAGGCTTTATATTCCCTGTCAGTGACTGCTTTCCCCACAAAGCTATAAATGAGAATAATAAAATAAAAAGTAAGGATGGTGTGGAGTGATGCTCAGAGGGCTTCCCCCACAAAAATTATTTTTTTGTAGTATTTGTTCTTAATGTGATGAGTTTGTATACCTATATTATGATAATATGTGTACTGTAGCTGTCATCCACAAGATAATGTTGCCAAGCTTTTGTGTTATAAATTTAGATGCATTATGGGCACATTGTAGATATAATATACTGCTTGAAGTTAAGTTACATAATAAAGAAGATAAATGTAGTTATATAAATGTTTGTTTTTACCACTGCTATAAAAACACCTCTTCTCTGCAAAGTGACTTCTCAATGATTTAGAATTGGCTTGCCCTCAACCAGCATACTATTATTACCTCCAAATCTTCTGTCATGGTATTTGGTACTTCTTAAAGACAGGTCAGTATTACACCAGTTATTACCGATCGGTCATGAGAATATAATGAGTAGGATGAGGTATGATTCATAAGTTCCTAGGTTGATAGGTAGGTACTAGGCTATCTGCTCGAGGGCATTTATAAGCCTAGCCAGAGTGTGTCAGCTTTCGCCGCCCCACTGATTAAATAACTGAGCCTCTGTCAAGAAGAGCCAATGAAGTGATCCCAGGGGGTGTATTTTCTGTTACCCATCCACTCATCAAGGTTTCTCTTGAAGAGTTTTAGTGAGGGGCTCTGCTTAATGTAGTTAGGAATTTTGTTCCAAAGCATGGGGAGTCTCTGTGACAGGAATCTATCCCTCCAGCATGTTCTATTTATAGCTGTGGTGAGGTTTAGCTCACTAGAGCGAGTGGCTCGCAGTGACTTGGATTTCTTTAGGTGGAGCATGTCTATCAATTCTGAGTTGGACATGGCTTTGTAAGTCAGGCAGAGATCACCTTGGAGTAAGCGATATGCCACTGAGTACAACCATAGTTTTTCCAGTCAGGCTGCATAGGATATATGTTTGATTCCAGTAATCCTCCTGGTGAGGTACTTTTGTGGTCTTTCCAGCTGTTGGAAGTGTCTTGTGAGATACATCCCAAATGGAGCATTGTACTCTATGATGGGTCTGATGAGTGACGAGTACAGGGGTACTATAACCTCTTTATTTCTAGATGTGAACCCTTTAGTAATTAGATGGGCTACATAGAAGGATTTCTTAGCTACTTTGGCAATATGATTGTCAAAGGAGAGATTACTATCTACCTGGGTCCCCAGATCTCTTATTACCTCTTGTGTATTAAGGGGGCTGCCACCTATGTGGTAATTCATGGGTGTTTTCTTTTCCCAAATGGGATGACTATGCATTTTTTGGCATTTAGCTTGAGACCATGACTTTGACACCAGGTGTCTGTTTCAGTAAGGCCCTTTTGGAGAATGTCCGTGTCAGCTGGAGAGTCAATTATGGCTCCTAGTTTGCAGTCATCGGCAAACTTGGTTAGCTATAGTCCTCCTGTGTTTGCCTGTACTTCTGAGAAGTATATGCTGAACAGTAGGGGTTCCGGGACCGAGCCTTGTGGGACACCACTTGCGACTGGTTTAGAGTCAGACCTGGAACCCACTATTTTTACTGTGTGAGTTCTGTCTGTAAGCCAGTTGGCAACCCATCTCGTGATGTAGGGGTTTATGTTCAGGCTGGTGAGTTTTTCTATAATTCCTGATTAGGGAATGGTGTCAAAAGCTTTGGCGAGGTCAAGGTAGGCTGTGTGAACCACCTTCCCCTCATCTATGGCCTTGGTGACTGTCTCGAAGAAGTCAACCAGGTTTAGTAGGCATGATCTGCCCTTAACAAAGCCAAACTGGGTCGGGTCAAGTGTTTGGAGGTTCACAATGTCTTTGTTAATGAGTTCCATGATGATGCGCTACATAGCCTTGCAGACCAAGCTAGTCAGGCTTATGGGGTGATAGTTACCAGGGTCAGTTGTGGCCCCTCCTTTGTGGAGCAGAATAATCGTTGCTGTGCACCATTCTATGGGCACTTAGCCTGTGGAGAGGCTGAGGTTGAACAGTGTGTTTAGGTGGGGGGTTAGTTTGTTCTGTAGTTCATGCAAGGCGCAGCCTGGGACACCATCTGGCCCCATTGACGCTGTGCTTTTGGCTTTTGAAAGGGCTGTTTTCACCTGTGCATCTGTGATTTCCGGGACACTACACTTTTCCAGTATTGTTGTGGGCCCTTTTGGGGGTGAGAGGGGGGTGACGTTTGCACTGAATCTATCTGCCAGGATGTTAGCAATATCAGTAGGTTCAGTTTATTTTGTGCTACTTTGCACTAGCTCAGAGCATATCTGTGAGTTGCCACTTAGATTCTTGACATAGCTAAAGAAGGCTTTGTGGTTATCTTTTGAATCCTTGGCTATTTGTATTTTGGAGTTAGCTTTGGATGATTTTATGAGGGACCTTAGTTTCTTACTGATACTGATCAGGGATGTCTTTCCTTCTTGGGATTTGCTTTTTTTCTGAACTAGTTTCCTCCTTCTATTGTATAGCCTGTTTATAGCAGGGGTCCACCAGAATGGTTTCCTTCTCTTAGGGGAGTGAGTCTTGGTTTTGCTAGGGGATGGCATGATCCATGCATCCTTGTAGGTGCTCATAGAGTGCATTTGTAAAGGTTCCTGCATCCTGGACACTGTTATCCTTTAGTGTGGGGGCTGTGAAACTTACCACCTCTGTCTTACATAAGGTGAAGTTTGCTATAGAAAAGTTTTTCACTGTGGTTTCCTTGGTTGGGGGTGGTGGTGTGGTGTGGACATCCAGAGTGATTAGTTTATGGTCTGATCTAACCAGTGATGGGTTGACCTCTGGTAAAGAACACCTGTTGCCCATGTTGGTGATGACTAGTTCCAATATGTTTTCACCTCTGGTAGGGGAGTTTACCAGCTGATCCAGGGCATTTGAGTTGATAAATTCCAGGAAGTGCTAGACCTGGGAGTTTGTACTTGAGTAGTTTTCCCAGTTAACAGTAGGGTAATTGAAATCGCCCAATATCAGGGTGTTCGGTAGGACCTTCATGTTTTCCAGTGTCTCCAGAAAGGTGGAGTGGAGGTCCTGGGTCAGGGAGGGTGATCTGTAGCAGGCCACAATTTGCATTGCAGATTTGCCCAATGTTAGTTGCACATGGGTGATCTCAGAGGTATCATGTTGTGCCACTAACCTGGAGGTATAGGTATCCTTGATGAATATGGATACACCCCCTCATTTTGTGTTTTGGTCCATGTTCTGTGTATGAGTTGTAGCCTGGTAGTGCTGGGGTGCTCTGTGGAGCCTTGAACCAGGTTTCAGTTACTGCACAGATGTCGGCGTTCTCCATACCGAGGAGTGCTTTGAGCGCATGCATTTTGAGGTTTAAACTCCTGGCGTTGAGTAGCATAGCCCTCATGTTTTTATTTGTGCTGTTTATGGAGGTGGGTTTGACTTTTGAGCCTTGCCTAAAAAAGGCACTATGGGGGCAGTAAGAGCCTTGGCCAGTATTCAAAAGCCTAGGGGTGACAGGTGCAAGCCATCTCTTGCGAAGCACCGAGGCTTGTTGAGCATGTTGCCCCAGGCTGACAGACACTGGATCCCCTTTGAATGACACCAGAAGCTTAGCCAATTGCTGAAATTGATAATTTTTTTTCTTTATACTGCGGTATCATTCTTGGTGAGGGCAGGATGCTACTCAGGGTCAGGGTCATACCCGCTTGGGCTACATGATCAGAGAGCTCTTCCATGTCTCTTTTCATGTAGTCCAGGGAGGTATGTCTCAGGTCATTCACACCAACATGAACAATGACGGAGTCATATTTGTACTTGTTCTGGAGTGACCTGAGTGCTTGTGTTATGTGGCTGATTCTGGCTCCCACCAGGAAGCTAACAGTAACCTTCTCCTTGTCGAGCCTAGTGTGTGGGACGTCAGTGTGTCTGACTATAGAGTCACCTATTACTAGTGTGTTAGGTATGTTATTTCGCCTTAAGGACTGTGAT
Organism: Protopterus annectens; assembly: GCF_019279795.1. Taxonomy (NCBI): domain Eukaryota; kingdom Metazoa; phylum Chordata; order Ceratodontiformes; family Protopteridae; genus Protopterus; species Protopterus annectens. The sequence goes on along the minus strand of NC_056744.1, from coordinate 69,057,995 downwards.
TGTGTGGCACACTGATTTTGTGTCTTATGTGTTGCCTGGTTTGTGACGGGAGGTGCAGGTTTTTTGGGTGTCTACTTTGGAGGTCTCTGATGCTTTTGCAGGTTTTTATTTAGAGCCTCCAAGTAGGATTTTGTGTATTTATGTATATTTTTTGCCAGTGCTGGTTTAGTATGTCTATGTAAGGCTGGAGGTATGGTGCAAGTGTTAACCTTCTCCTCATGACTGCCTGTTCCAGTCTTGGGTGGAGAGAGCTTAGCCTCCAATTTAACTATATAATTGCATCTCTCGCATATGTTAATCTTTTGTGGTAGGAGGAGGGGGTTATCTGTGTACATGAGGCAGTTGTAACATTTCCTCAGGATACCCAGTTCACCAGCTGGACTGGAGAGTATACCTGAAATTGCCTTTTGGTCATGCCTGAATAGTAAGGTGAGCTGCTTAGTCACTTGATTGGTGAGGGGTGAATAATGAGCCTTGCCCTGCTGGGCAATCAAGTGTCGGGGTATATTAGTGCTTGCTATTAGGTCTGAGCAAGTGCTGGACTGTAGGATGCTTTTTAAGTGCTTAGGTTGAGAGTTAGACTACTTTCAAGGGAAAAACTGAAGAGGAGACTTTGTGGAGCTGCGAATAATTTAGCCCTAGCTAACCAGCACTGCCCATTGGTACACTCATAGGTGTTTACTAGGCTAATGACCACAACAGCCTTTTTAAACCTAGCCATGCATCCCAAATCTCTGACAAGTTCTGATACCCTTGATAAGTGTAAGCATGGGCCTGGGAGATGAACCATTTACAGGTTACCTGTTTGCATCAGAGACATAGGTGCCAAACCAGGGATGAATTTCCTGTTTCCCATCCAATTGTCCAAGTTGAACTTGAATTGGATTAGGGAGGAACTCTGCTTCACATGGATGGGGAGCCTGTTCCATAGACAGGCTATTCTCTGGGATACATACCTATCTCTCCAGCAGGTCCTATTTATATCACAGGCAAGGTTTAAGTCTTTAGAATGGGTAATTCTGGTACTGTTTGTTTTGTGGATATACAGGAGGTCCATTAGAGTGGGGTCTGACAGTGCCCTGTATTCCAGGCATAGATCTACCCTCAAAAGCCTGTAGGAGACAGAATACAGGGATAGGGCCTTGAGGTGATCTTCATAGGACATATTACTTATGCCCTGTATTCTTTTAGTGAGGAACCTCTGTGGATGTTCCAGTTGTTGGATATGCCTGGTTAGGTACATACCAAAGAGCCCATTGTACTCAATGATCTGATGAATGCTGAATACAGTGGAACAATGACTTCCTTAGCCTTAGATGCTATACCTTTGTTTATAAGTTGCGCAACATAGAATGATTTCCTCACCACTGTAGACACATGATGATCAAAGGCTAGATTACTATCTATGTGTATCCCTAAGTCCGTGACTATTGGGTCAACTCTAAATGGTGTGTTTCCAATATGATAGTTACCAGGGATGGATGACTTCCCAAAGGATACTATTATGCATTTCCTGGCATTTAGTTTTAGTTCATGACACTGACACCAGCTGTTAGTCTGTGTCAGCCCCTCCTGGAGAACATTTGTGTCAGTGTAAGATTCAATGACAGCTCCTAACTTTGCAATCATCTGTAAATTTAGTCAGCCGGAGACCACTGACACTGGCCTTGACTTCTGTGAAGTAAATGCCAAAAAGGAGCAGTCCAAGGACTGATCCCTGAGGGACTCCTCTTGTGACTGGCATCTTTGTAGAGGTGGATTCCTCAATTCTAACTTCCTGGGTCCTGTCTGTGAGACAGTTGGCTATCCACCGGGTGACATGTACAGGTTTATACCTAACCTCCTGAGTTTGTCAACAATGCCCAAGTGGGGTATTGTGTCAAATGCTTTGCCCAGGTCAAGACAGTCAGTGTGAACGTTTCTGCCCTCATCCATTGCTTTGGTGACCTTCTCAAAGAAGTCCACCAGGTAGAGTAGACATGATCTTCCCTTTACGAAGCCAAACTGGGTTGGGTCCAGTGTCTGGAGGTTTACTATATCTCTGTTGATCATCTCCAAGATAATTATTTCCATGGCTTTACATATAAGATTAGTGAGACTTATGGGTCTGTAGTTTCAAGAGTCTGTAGATGGCCCAGTTGTGTGCAGAGGGATGACTGTTGCCTTTCTCCATTCATGAGGCATGAAGCCTGTTTTGAGGTTACAGATAAATAGTAATTCCAGAGGCCCTGATAGGTCATGTTTCATGATATTTAGAAGGCATCCTGGGATATTGTCTGGGCCCATTGATGCAGTGTTCTTGGTCTTAGAGAGAGCATTAATGACCTGTTCCCTAGTGTTAGCAGGGGGAGTTATATTTGATGATATTTGCTGAGGGAGAATGAGTTAGAAAATGGTTCAGTGGGAGGGGTGTATGTTCCCCTACTGGCCAGTTTGAGAATACCATAAAGACCAGAAGCCCTGGGTCAATAAGCTACTGTCCTGCCAGTGTCCAGTTGCCTATCTTGGGTTACTTGGGATAGCTCTGTTCAGAAAAAGCTGGATGTAAAACCAGTCAACCTGCAAACATGAACTAAGGATTGCTATACTCAGTATAGGTTTACTGACAAATACAACTTGGATGTGGATGATATGATGATAAGGAACAAAAATATATAGGTGTTATTTAGATTTTTCATTCTGCAATCATATCCATTCTACCATATCTAATACTTTACTTCAACTTAAGGTAACTTAATAAATAAACACAATAAAATAATTCCTTCAAATAAAAACTCAAGCCAAGAATATAGCATGATATTTTTTTAGATAAATGTAAATATTGTGAAAGACACATAAAAAAGTTCAGGCTTGTGATGAAGAGTTGGCATTCTAAAACCACATATTTTTCTCTCTTGCATGGTATTGTTTTTAGTCCAATAAAATGTACCAAATCATCCTTTTTCATGGTTCTCGGAAGTGAAATGGTAACAAACCCTTTTGACACTAATGGTACATTCATTATTTTGGTGATGTTTATCTTCCAGCTTTGCAGCAGCCCTTTAAAGCCCCTGGAAAACATTTAATGCATATTTGGGGGTATTTCTCTAAACCGTTTTTTGAGGATACTTTGAGCTGGCATCCATAGCATAGTGGTTGTTTTTACCCACAAATGGAAATCAGCTTGTCAAAAGAGTGCCATATGGCTTGGAATGAAAGATCTAAAGCACTGAAGACTGGACGCCAAGCCTTGACTCAGCTGAGTGTCACATACATGCAATCCGTGGAAAGGAAGAGGATGTGGCATTATCAAGACCAGCAATCCGTGGAAAGGAAGAGAATGTGGCATTATCAAGACCAGCAATCCGTGGAAAGGAAGAGAATGTGGCATTATCAAGACCATTAAGTACTAAATTGTCAGAATGAGGAAGGAGAATCATCTAGTTAAACTTAAGTGTGAACTTCCACACACCTCCCAAAAATGCTGAGTATTTCCACTTCAAACTCACCCAAGAACAGAGTTGTGGACAGCAGCGCAGACTCTAGATGATGCCTAGTCAGTGGCGAGTTGTATAGACCAACTGGTCTGGGCATCAGCTGTGGTGGGCAGTATCTTCTAAATGGAAGAACACAGATCACAGGCTATACATCATGTCGGGGCTAACCACTGGGTGGTTTAAAAATTTGCTCTAGATGATTCGGTTGTGTTGAGTAATGTCACCCAAAAAATGGACATGGGTAATTGCTGGTGATAAGTGGGTTGATGACCTGGCCTACTCAAACCTACACCAGGGACTCATGCTAACATTTGGAGGGATGTATGTACCACTACTGGTCAGTCTGTGCTCACCATAAAGCCCCAAAGCCCTGAGTTAATAAGATACTGGTGTGTAAGAGTCTAGTTGCCTGGCTTAGGTGACCTGGGATATTTCTGTTGGGTGAAAGCTGGATGTAAAATTAATCATAAAAGGAAGAAACAATGACACAAGAAAAGACCACACTCCAGCCAACTGGTTATTAGATTTTTATGAAAGGTTGTATGTAGAAATATAAAAGAGTTGTGGTACAACAGATGGTCTATAAAAAAAAAAAAAAAAATAGCAGCAAAAATCAGTCCAAAAATTTAAAGTTAGCACACAGACAATATTAAAATCCTAAAACTTCGAAGAGCGGCCAGTTATTAATTTTTTTATTGTCCTTTTGGATCAGTTTTTTCTTGGTGGTAATTTAACCTTTTGTTTTATTACAACTATTGAAGGATTACTAGCATACCACTCTTATAGAAACAATCCTTCGGAGTGGCAACTGGCAACTGGTTTCAGTTCTCTGGTCCTCTGAGGTCTTCTTGTGGTTGTAAAATTAATCAACCTACCAAACATGAACTAAGTATTGATACATTCAGTTTAAGTTCACTGATAGGACACGGCTTGGAAGTCAATGATATGATGATAAGGAGGAGGCTGGACATCTTATGCATACATGGTTCAGCAAGACAGACAGTCGCAAAATCATATACAAGAGTGGCCAACGCACAACTCAGGTAGACTTTTTCCAAGTAAGGAAAGAGCACTGGGGTAGAATCAGTGATTGCAAAGTTATCCTCAGTGAAACAGTTAGTCGACAGCATAAACCACTGGTTGCCCAGCATAAACCACTGATTGCCACAAGCAGCTGCAAGTAGTGGTCTGAAAAGATATTAAAGTCAAAAATATTAGGCTGAAAGTTGACTGGGGAGAAAGCACAAGAGTTCAAGGAATTACTCGGGGTTCTAGCACTTCAGGAAGAACAGGAACAAGCTGGAGCTGAAGAGGAAGAATGGCAGTGCCTCAAAACAACATACGTGAGGACTATAGAACAGATATGCAGGTGAGCCAGATGTGGAAGCAAGGTACATAAGGAAAGCTGATGGTGGAATGCAGAAGTCCAGCAAGTCAAGATGGAATGCAGGAAAAAGTGGGAGATAGAAAGATAGACCAGGCAAAGAAGGAATACTGGTTGGCTAACAAAGTGACTAAGAGGAGTTGCAGTAGCAAAGAACAAAGCATTAGAGACACTCTACCAGTTTATGGAAAGTGACTCAGTAGATGGCACAAAGAAACTCTATCAGATTGCTAAAGAAGACAGTCAGACACCCTTCATACGGGATGCCAACAACAACCTGCTCACCAGTCCACAGGACATCAAAGGCAGATGGAAGGAGTATTTCTAGCAGCTTCTGAATAACGAAAACCCCACAGAAGCTGTACTGCCACAGACACAGTGAATGATGAAAGAATAAGAGGCGCCCACTCTAGATGAAGTAAGAACAGAGCTAAGGAAAATGAAGTCAAGAGAAACAACAGGCTCAGATGCAATCACAGCAGATATGATCAAAATGTTGGGTGATACAAGGGAGAAATGGCGACTGGGGGCACTCATAGCAGTATGGGGAGAAAGGAGTATCCAAGATATCTGTAGAATAAGCATACTAGTGCCAAAGTACAAGAAGAAAGTAGACATGGACAACTGTGGGCAGTACAGAGGTATCAAACTCCTGTCATACTGCATGAGAGCTTTAGAGAGGGTGACTGATAAACAAATACACACAGTAGTAGACAGTAAGATAGAAGATGAGCAATTCAGATTCAGATAAGAATGCAACACAAGCCATCTTGATGTGAGACATATAGTTAAGAAGATGTTACATATGAAGAAAGGGTCCAACTAGGCATTACTATACTTTGTTGAAAGCATATGACAAGGTTGCAAGAAGACTGATTTGGGAAGTACTGCAGTGTACGTTATGTACAGGGATCCAATGACTCATATACGAACAGAGTTCAATCCCACAAAGGTGTTTCCAGTGGGTGTGAGTGTACATCGGGGTTCAGCTCTGATCCCAGTGCTGTTCATACTGATGATGGATTACATTAGCAAACAGGATGGAGGGGACAGATCAACAGAGTTGCTACATGCAGACACTGTGACATATCAGGTATACTCTGAGCAAGAAGTTCATCAAAAGATAGTGGTATGGAATGCAAAACTGTGGCGCATGGAATGAAACAGAGTACTGTTAAGAGAGTTGTAATGGCAGCAAACAAGGGAAATCAGAAGATGCTGACAACTGAGATAGAAGGGAAAACAGTGGAACAGATTAACAGCTTCAAGTATCTGGAAGAGATGGTTGAGGAAAAGGGAGGCGTGAATGAGGAGGTCAAAGATAGAATTAGAGGGGCTGCAGCCAGCTGCCACAGAGTGGCAGGGATACTGCATGACAGAAGAATGCCAAAGAAGCCAAAAACTAAGGTGTCCAAAACAGTGCTGAAACCAGTATTAATGTATGGTGTAGAAACATTGACAATAAAGGCAGAGCAGCTGAAGATGGTAGAGGTGATGGAGTTGAAGTGCCTCATATGGGTAGTAGGACACACACTGTGGGAAAGAGAAGGAAAAGAGGACAAGAGAGCAGAAGACAATCTGGTGAAGAAGAATTGGAACGGACAGGAAGCATACAAGGGGAAATAAGGATGTTCAGCAAAGATATGGAAAGGTTGCATGAGAGAAGACTTGTGACAGTCAGTTAGGTATGACTGTTGAAAAAAGGTAGCAGAGTGGAACTGAATCAAGAGAGAAGGTGAAAGTTTAACTCACACTCCAACCCTATGTAGAAAATTGGAAAAAGGGGGTTGATGATGGTGATGGAAATGCAAGGACGCAGTCCTTAAATTTGGGTTGGAGATATGGCTCACAAGAGATGCTAGAAGACATTTCTTTAGAGTATGGGTAGTGAACAAGAGCAGAACTTCACAGTGGGAAATGGGTGGCCTAGCTGTCATTCTTATACATAAAGAACTGTGAGACATTTTAAAATAATGACTGTAAAGACTTAGGACAATGCTTAAAATAAATAATTTAAAGATCTGAAATTAGACTCTAGAAATGCTACCATTATTCAATTATAAATGGAATTAAAAGTGAAATCTGAAGGTAATGCTACTCAATGCTAGAAGTCTAAACCTCAAAATGCACTCTCTTGAGGCACTCCGAAAATGGAGAACATCAATATCTGTGCAGTAACTGAGAACTGGTTCAAGGCTCCAGAGAGCACCCCTGCAACACCAGGTTACAACTCTTACCACACTTTTTGGTCACCAAACCAGGACCGAAACACTAAAGGTGGAGGAGTGTCCATATTCACCAAGGATATTCACAACACCAGGCTAGTTGCCCAACACAATGCATCTGAAATTCTCCAGGTGCAACTAACACTAGGTAGGACTGCAATCCAAATTGTAGCTTGCTACAGATCCCCCACCATGCCCCAAGATTCTCACTATACCTTTCTAAACATACTGGAAAATATTAAGATACAACCAAACACCTTAATACTGGGTGATTTCCACTACCCTGCTATTAACTGGGAAAACTACTCATGTACCAACACCTTTGCCCAACGGTTCTTGGAATTCATAAATTCCAGTGCCCTGGATCAACTAATCATTAGCCCCAACAGGGGCTCCAATATCCTAGATCTGGCCATTACCAACATGGGAATTCGATGCTCCACACCTATGGTCACCCCCTTGTTGGTCAGGTCTGACCATAAGCTAAACACCCTTGACATCCACATCCCACCCCCACCCCCCCAGTAAGGAAATCTCTGTACAAAACTTCTCCAAAGCCAACTTCATGCTATTCAAGTCAGAAGTGACAAACTTCATGACACCCATGCAGACGGGAACTGAAAGTTTGACTGCTGAATCCTACACTAAGGCACTGTACGAGCACATCCACACGTGCATGAATTGTGCCATCCCCAATAGAACCAAGATGCACTCCTCCAAAAAAAAAGGAAGCCAATCTGGTGGTCCCTTGCCATAAACAAACTTTACAACAAAAGGAAGTACTGTTGCAGAAAAGAGGAAAATCCCAAGATGCAGAAAACTCCCTTGCCAGCCTCAGTAAGAAGCTGAGATCCCTCATAAAATCCTCCAAAGCTAGTTACAAAAATAAAATTGCCAAAGATTCCAAAGACAACCACAAGGCATTCTATAGCTATGTCAAGAATCTAAATGGCAATGCTCAGATCTGCTCTGAGATACAACAAAATGGCATTAAATATACTGATCCCAAGGATATTGCCAATATCCTGGCAGATCAATTCAGTGCAAACTTCACCCCCTAAATGGCCCATCTCAATACCAAAAGATTGCCAAATTCTGGTAATAATGGCCACACAGGTAAAAAATGCACTCTCCAAAGCTAAGAATACAACATCCATGGGACCAGATGACATCCCAGGCTGTGTACTACATGAACTAAAAAATGAACTGGCACCTCACCTAAGTGTCATGTTTAATCATAGCCTCACCTCAGGCTTCGTGCCCACTGAGTGGCGTACAGCTACAGTTATCCCACTCCACAAGGGGGGATCCACCTTGGATCCTGGGAACTACCGCCCCATCAGTATGACGAGCCAGATCTGCACAGCCATGGAACGTATTACCATGGAACTTATAAACAAAGACATTGGCAACCTTCAAACACTGGACCCCACACAGCTTGGGTTCGTAAAGTGCCGATGTTGTCTCCTGAACCTGATTGACTTCTTCGAAGCAGTCTCCAGAGCCATGGACAAGGGTAGGGTGGTCCACATAGCCTATCTGGACCTCACCAAGGCTTTCGACACCATCCCCCACTCTGGAATCATAAATAAACTTACTAAGCTGGGTATTAATCCCTACATCACTCGATGGGTTGCCAACTGGCTTACTGACAGAACCCAAACTGTAAAAGTAGCTGACTCCAAATACAGCTCCAGACAAGTGACAAGTGGAGTACCTCAGGGTTCAGTCCTGGGACCGCTCTTGTTTGGCATCTACGTCTCTGAAGTACAGGCCAACACTTCCTCTGGCTAACAAAGTTCGCAGATGACTGCAAACTGGAAGCCATTACTGAATCCCCAAATGATGTAGATATTCTACAAAAGGGCCTTACAGAAACAGATGCTTGGTGCCAGAGCCGTGGGCTCAAGCTCCATGCCAGGAAATGTATAGTTATCCCCTCTGGGAAAAAACATGTACCTGTGAATTACCACATAAGTGGCAGTACACTAAACACCGAAAGTGTGATAAGAGACTTGTGGACACAGGTGGACAGTGGTCTCACCTTCGATAACCACATTGCCACAACAGTCAGGAAATCCTTCTATGTGGCACACCTCATCACTAAGGGCTTTTCATCCAGAAAAAAAGAGGTCATTATCCCACTGTACTCATCCTTCATTAGACCCATTATAGAATACAATGCCCCATTTGGTATGTACCTCTCAAGACATCTGCAACAACTGGAAAGGCCGCAGAAATACCTCACTAAAAGAATCACAGGCCTAAAGCAGATGCCCTATGCTGACCGTCTAAAAAAGCTCCAGCTATACTCTGTTGCATATCATCTACTCAGAGGCAATCTCTGCTTAACATACAAGGCCATGTCAAACCCAGAGCTGTTGGACATGCTATACTTAAAGAAATCCCACTCCCTCAGAGACACGTGCTCCAGGGATCTAAACCTTGTCATCACAATGAACAAAACATGCTGGAGGGATAGGTTCCTGACCCAGGGACTCCCCAGACTCTGGAACAGACTGCCCATACATGTCAAGCAGAGCGCCTCTTTAGCCATCTTTAAAAGGAATCTTGATGATTGGATGGGAGATAGGAACTTCACCCTGGGGATCACGTCAGTTACCCTGCTAGACAGGGGTCCAGGGAAGTAAATACTGTAGGAAGAAATAGCCAGGGAATTATTATGGCTAGGCTTGTATAGGCCCTAGGGCCAATAGCCTAGTACCCACCTATGAACCTATGAAATTTGTATAGTGTATTTTATTCGACCTATGACAACAATATTTCCTTTTTATTTTGTATTACGTAAAAGCTATTGTTTTGTGTCAGAAGCACACAAATTGTGAAGGATTGAGAAAAATCCAGAAACAAATTCAGGAAATATATAGAAAGCAAGGAGCTTTCAGATGGGATGCATTATGATAAATGTAGAAGCTATGCAGTGATGGGCAAGGTGTACTCCTACAAAGACTTAGTCAACCATGACAATTGCGTCTGATGTCATTTTCTTAAGCCAGTGCTTGCATATTTATTTTTTCATCATTCTCACTGATGGAATTTCTTTTACAGGTTGACTGAATATATATACAGGCTATTTTATTATTTTTCTGTTATCATGGATAGACTGTTCAGCATCTTAAATGGTTCAAAATAATTTAAGTAATATTAATTCCATGGCACTAGCACATTAGCATGAAAATCTCAACATACAGAGCTGTTTGTGATAACAGAAAGCTTTACACGATCAATTTGGTTCACACTAACTCCTAATATTATAACTGCATCACCAATGAACTTTTTCTCTGAAATACAGGCAACATCTGCTGGTATATTTCAAATACTACACTTTTTGTTTCACATGTACACTGCTCCAAACTTTCATGTACAGAGTAACACCGAAGTAAATTGCCTAGCACTGACAAGTCATTATTTCTTTAATATAAAAGATATTTGGCTACAACGTGTAAAGTGGTTTCTTGACAATATGTGACATCACCATTGCAGTGCAAAATCACTGAATGCTATCAAAGAAACATTGAATATCTCATAAAAATGATGTGAATTCAGTCAAAGAACAGGCCCTGACCCAACAATAGTAATACAGTTTTCATATAGTACCCAAGTAACTAAGAAAGGGTTTGCACCAAACTTAGAATTCAAATACTTAATAAAGTAAACCACATGCTTGACAGTGGCACTATCAAGCATCATGCAATTAACCTCCATTTTGAAATGGACATGTGCTAGCCAATGAAGTACATACCATTCCTTCCTTCCTTGGGGCTGGTGATGAGATGAGAAACATGAGTGAAGATTCAGTATCACCCGCAACATGCTAGGGCATCCACACAATGAAACATTAAGGTCACCTTTGCAGAGTGCAGAGTGAAGTACACATGTTGCCAGGTTTACTGATACACACACATATAGATAGGTAGATATGGATAGATAGATAGATAGATAGATAGATAGATAGATAGATAGATAGATAGATAGATAGATAGATACAGGTATATATATATATATATATATATATATATATATATATATATATATATATATATATATATATATATATATATATATATATAAATATATATATACACACACACACACACACACACACAGAGTATAGAGTTGAGAACTAATTAATTGTATAGTCTGACCATCCAAACCTTAACTACAGGTCAGAGAACCAGTACCTTGTTTGCAGCATAATATGCCTCCAGTCTTATGGGTAGGCCTGAAACAGAATCAGAAAAAGATACAAATGAAAAAAACAAAGGAATCTAAAGCCAGGCTTTCCCTCTGACGATGAGTAGTTTATATGGCCACATAGTGAATTTAGTCTAGAAATGACTGACAATGGCTTTCAGTTAAATGCTCACAGGTCTGTCATTTAAAATAATTAGTCTGTTTGATACCATTCTTTGTCTATGTATGAAGCTTGTAATGCTATCAAATGCTTGCATTCTGCTATTATATGTTTCCATTCCTCTCACGCATTGTAAATCAGGGCATAACCAAATTAGTGCTCATTTAATTATGGCACCATATGTCAGAAAATTACATCTGTGTAGGCTCTTTCAGCTTCAGAGTCGATAACAATGGTCTAAGAAGGCTCACGCATAAAAGTGTTTTTTATTATAAAGGATGCAGTATGCATCAGGGGAAAGGGTTTTTAAAAACACACATTGTAGACTGAATTTAATTACAGTGTGAGACATCCCTCCAAAACATGACCTTGACTGCATCTTACTATCTTCCCATGGCCTGGGCTTTGGGACATTGTTATGGAAACAAGAAGGGATGCAGATGTTTTACAAGGAGTAAAATTTATCTCATCATTTCTGATGATAAGGAAATATACTCTAATATAAGAGATGGTCAAAGAGGAAAATAGATTAACTGAGGACTAATTAGCAAAACCAGTATAAAGTGATTTTTCTACAGAAAATGTGATATTAATGACATAAAACAAAGAACATTTGAAAAACAAAAACCAACAGTGTTTCTCATTAGAATCTTTTCAATATTTGCTGTTAACCAAATCCGCCTTAGTATTCATATAAATACAGTACAGATTTTATTGTTTGACATAAAATAACATAAAGTGGGAGTTATTTCAAAGATCAGTAGCAGGTATTCATTTTCTGGATGCAATTTCTCTGCAGTTTGTGTCAGAGAAAAGTGACTATATATGAAAATACTTTTATTGTATATGTTCTGAGAAGGCAGGAAGTCAGCAATGTCCCTCAACCAATAGTATTGCTGCCTTATAGCACTTGGTTCCCCAATTCAGTTCTCAGCTGAGGTGCTTTCTGTGTGGAGTCTGCAGGTCCACTCTGTGTCGACATGGGGTTTGCTTTTGATTTCACCCACCTATATTCCAAAGATGTATCTCATGTGTATTGATGTTCTGCCAAATAGTCTGTAGATATGTGTGTACTGTATAAGTTGACACATTGTTCAGGATTAGTTCCTATGCCTTGTGCTGAGTTTTCCAATACTAAACATGTCAATTAACTGCTTAGTTTTTCTGACAGCAAACTTATCTATACAACTTACAGTTTTCTGTACCTAGTTTACTTTTTGTTTCCTTCATTGTTTGGTTTCGTGACTACTCAGGCTTCCTTGTTCAAGACATGCATGCTCGAAATGTATTTTTGTTATGGACTCTGAGGCTGCAGCATTGCAGTGAGAGTGAGACGGTTTGTTTTTGTTTTTTTATAAAGACAGGTCTTTCTCTGTACTGCAGTGACCATGGAATGAGACTATGAAAGTAACATGTATGAGATGCAGGGCAAAGGTCTTCCCATGGGGAATGAAGTAAGATTTGCTTCACTCCAACAACACTTTTTTTTTTCTTTTGCTGGTCGTAGTTGAAGGAAAGCATTTCACCGCAAATATATGTTCGTATGTCGTGTACTAGAATTATTAGGTTTCTGCAGTTGCAGTAATGTAATATAGTATCGAGCTGGGAAGTTCTGAGTTGACACAGAAGTCCCATGTATTTTCTTTGATCTTGTTTACAATGCCATAGTCTCCTTATAGTGGATCATGGATTCAGTTATTTGTTGTTTCTTGTGTGTGTGTGTGTGTGTGTGTGTGTGTGTGTGTGTGTGTGTGTGTGTGTGTGGGGGGGGCATAATGAAGCAGCACATTTCAATAGTTGCTGTTTCATTGTCAGTTCAATACTTAGATTTTGCTTTTCCATTTTTCAATCACCAACATATCAGATTTTGTCATGGAGTCTAATTCTTAAATTTAAAAATGTATATCAACCCACTCCCCTGATCAATTAAGATAAACACATGCATAAATAAAGTTTACTTTTTAAATATGAATTATGCTTTTCTTTTGTTCTCGCAGCATTTTCCATTTACTTTCTGACCTGAAATGAGTTAAGGTGGCACAACCCCTACTTTCTCACACAATTACACTGTTTTACCAACAAGTGATTCACATTTTCCAGCCAAACACCCACCCACCTTATCTTTATTACTGCCACCAGCACCTACATACTTCACCTCCCATAGTAACCTAATGCACAAGCACTGACCGGCTTATACATAGGATTTGCAAATTTTCATGGAGCCGTTCAGCTTTTATGATAATCTGTAGTTAAAGCCTGATGTTAAAACACATTTGGCTTTGGCAACATGCATGAAGGTTTTGATTTTATGGCTCACAGATATTTATTCCCCTCATCCCACGTGCTTGACTATATAATCTTTGAAGTCCTACTGATTAAGTACTTCTTCACTGTTTACTCTGAGACACACTTCACATCCCTGATAGATCTTTTCTTTTAAGGGAGAATTCACATTTCACTGATCGTGCTTATTATTGGAAGAGTTTAACATAATAATAGAGCTAGCTGGTGAGAATTATTATTTTTGAAACTAGCCCTAAAGCTGCTCCTGCATGTTGATTGTGTACTGTACACAAATGCCAGTCTCACTGGCTGCCCATACCTTCAAAGTTTCTGTATTCCTGCTCAGCTACTATTTTGCGCAATCATATTTTCTGCCTTTTGCTCACCCCAAAAAGATGCTCAAGCAGTGGAAAACTTCATTTCTCAGTTGACCATCAGCTGGTCAACTGTCCCATTTAATTAATCAGATGTTGCGTCAGCCATTCAAACAATGCACATCTGCATCATAATTAGGACCATAATGCCGAGGAACATGACAATCTCTGTTTTCCAAATGAAATCACAGATTGTGGGAATTCTAGGTATGTGCTGAGAGTGATTGTTTTGTTTTTGGAGATTTTCCCCATCTTTGAATTGGTGCAATCATAGTCGGTGACCCTAATGTAAAAAAACACTTGTAGTTTCATTTTTTGCCCTTTTGAATTTCAGGCAATACTTTTCAGCGTGTTGGTTCCTCAGCATCCTGATATTTGGGGTTCCACAGTAGATTCTACAATGTTAGATTTTACTTCTACAGTTTAGAGTCAGTACTACAACAACCAGCAAAAAAGTATTTCCAGGATAATTGATAACGCTGTTTTTAAAGAGTAGCAGGAAATGGTGGTATTTTAGCTACCTAAAGAACAGTAACAGAAAAGCATGCAGTAACTTATGTTCTTCTGTGTATGTTCCGCCCATCTGCTTTCAAAATGTTATTACAGTTTACAAAGGATTTATACGAACTTATACAAAATGGTTCAGAAAGAAATTGCTACAGGACAGCAAAGCACAATGTCTTTTTCTGTTTTTTTTTAAACAGTGTTTTTGTTTCTGGAAGAATCTTTTCAAAAGGTGGGTTAAGTGCTTTTCCTAAAATTATGTTTGTTGCAGTCCTTCTCTATGGTTTTCATTTAAAATATTATCAAGGATAGATTGATATTTGAAAAGGAGCTTGCTTATAAAATTGAGCGAGACAGAGAAAATGCTACATGATGGACAAGTCAACAGGCCTATGCTTATGTGAGTGGAAGTTGGATTAGCTACTGTGGGTACCACTGGCTGTAAAAAGATGAGAAGATTATTTGCTTCATACTACAGCAGTTATGTAAAGCACTGACTCTAGATCCTGTAAAATATATTCATTTTAGTACTATAATAAAAAAGGAAAAATATGTTCAACAGCTTGACTATGATTGACAGAATATATACATTATGTGTGTGCGTGTGTGTTTGTGTCTATATATCTATAGCTATATATAGATAGATTATATAATACTTAGGTATGTTTCTATATACATATATTATATATATATATATATATATATATATATATATATATATATATATATATATATATATATATATATATATATGCATAAACAGCTAAAAACAAATAAAGCAGAGTCGAAACTGAACGATACTCGTTTATTGTATAAAGATGTTAGCACTTTCGGGTGAAACCCTTCTTCAGACAAAACTCACATTCATTAAAACATCTTTAAATACAATAAAAAATCAATCAATTAAAATAAAACAACCAATCACTTCTTGCATTTAACCCGCCTTCTTTTTAAGGCCGGTTTTAAAGGGACAGAATTATTTAACCCTGGTAGGCTATCTGCTGCCAGTTATATAATCCATTTAAGCTCTTCAGATTCTGTGTTATCAATGATATCACCCCCTCTTTTCCCCACACTAACAATTTGCAACACCATGAAAGAAAAGACATGCTCTGGAAAAATTAAAACATGCTGATATAAAGCATTACTTTCATCTTTCTGCCTAATAGATGACAAATGATTTAATATTCTTGTCTTTAACCTACAGTTAGTTTTGCCGACATAGAAACTAGGGCAGGGCCTACATTACGCCAAATAAATCACATTCTCTGTGTGACAATCAGCATAAAAATCGAAAACATATTTCCTATTGGTGATAGGATGTATAAAATAATTAAGGCCATTCACAAAGGCACATGCCTTACAATGTCTACATGGGAGGGTTCCTACCCTACCAGAAACAGTAAACTTGCTCAGTTTATACTTTTTATTTCTCAGACCAGGTACTTGGCATAGCATATCCTTTAAATTACTATTATGTCTGAAGGTAAACCTAGGTATAACATCTAGTTTATCCTACAGACACTCATCAGTTCTGAGAATTTTCCAATTTTGCTTAATAATATTGCAAATCCCTTGTATATTGTTTCTGTAAAGCAACACTATTCTAGGCTTATACACACACACACACACACACACACACACACACACACACACACACACACACACACACACACACACATTTATAATCAAACAAATCCAGCCCTTAAAATAATGTAATAAATGGAGTTTATTAAGTCATTGGTTTCTAAAACTCATAAATTGGTTTCACAAATCAAGCTTCGTCAGTAGTGTGTGCACGTCTGTGTGTGCGTGTGGGGGGGGGTGCATTCAATTTCACTGAGCTATGGTTTAGCAAAATCACTGCTCACAGCTCATAAAAAATAAACATTGAGTTCTAATGTGATAGTGGACAATCCAGGGCTTATCCCCCTTTTGATCTCATGTTAAAACCCACTTTAGGAGCAGAGAAGAAAGGGAAAAAACTTTTACCCCTCCAGGATCATGTTAAAGCCCATGTTTTTACTTTTACTTGGTTAAGATTTGATGCTTTATGTTCACTGAGTAGTGCTTTGGTGATTTGATTTCTTTATATGTATCCATATGACTATATCTATATCTATATCTATGCCTAACTGCCTATATTAATATTATATATATATATATATATATATATATATATATATATATATATGTGTGTGTGTGTGTATGTGTGTGTGTGTGTGTGTGTGAGCTTGTGTGTGTGTGAATGTGGTGTATATTTACATATATATATATATATATATATATATATATATATATATATATATATATAAATAGATACATGTATATAGATATATAGTTATGATTGTGCATGTTGGGTTGCAATGGGGTAATCCCCTTCAAAAAATACTTATACATTTAGTAATGAGCTTGTTTCAGTTAATTTTTAATTTGTTGACATTTAGCCTGCTGGATATATTTTTTTAGTTGTTTAACCAATTGAATGTTAACTAATTGTATATATACATTTGTAATTTTATTCTTTTTCCTCAGGTTTCACTGCATCGCTTCACAGCCTTTTGATCTCGATCCAGCAAATCATAGAATCAAAGACATGGGTCTTAACATGCAGTGAAAGCATGTCCAGCTTACCACTCTGCAATGTCAAATAATCATTAACTAGGAATCCGCAAACTGCACACTTCTTTATCTGTCTATCTATCTGACTATATGCATATGAGCATGAGTATGTGTGGCACAGAGACTACTGAGACTGGGAAGCGCACACCTTATTGTGATGTCATATCTACTATTTCTCCTTTTCGAGTTGCCTTTACCAGATGATGTGTCATACATGGTAAGTACAGAGTTTCTAAGTCAGAAGCAGGCAGGAAATCTAGAGAGAGAAAGAGAGAGAGACAACTGTCCATCACAAGCAATAAGAAGTAGCTCCCTCTAAGAGGATATGATAGGCAGTACCTCTTAAGGGAGTCAGATTCCTGAGATTTGGATCTAGGAAGAGCTCTGAAGAGAACTCTCAAGAGCTACATGTGAAAGAGGAAGTCAGTCTGAATGGTGTCCTGAAACCTGAATAAAGGAAAGGAGCTGTTGTCCTTCAAAGGATAAACTAATGGAATTAACCTTGTTTATATCATAAAGGAAGTGAAAAGCTTGGTACGTACAAATACCATGCATACATACATAAATACATATACACGTACATATAAATAAATAAACACTACTTATTTTATAAGCTAACTGTGGGAAAAAAAATGTGCAATCTGTAGAAAGAACACTGAAAGTGTGTTGACTGAAAAGGGGGCACATCGAACTGAATCTTGGAAAGAATTTATGAATCTATGTGCACTGTTGTAAACATACTGGATTTTGTGGACTTACATTTTCCAGACCATTTAGTAAAAAAGAATTTGTAGAAACAGAACACAATCATGACTGAATTCCTTTCTTTTATTCCACATAA